>NW_027469698.1:0-76270 GCF_051020765.1 Lasioglossum baleicum
GCCTTGTCGGAGTTTCTGTGCCAATTTCGCATATTTGCATGCAATTGCACTGATCTAGCACGCGAAACAGCGATTCCGCACAGAAATACACTTCTGAAACCAAGAATCGTCGAATCTGACATAAGCTCGAATAAATTGTGAGCGTGCATGCCCGGTCGGAGTTTCTGTCTAATTTCGCATATTTGCATGCAAATGCACTGATCTAGCACGCGAAACAGCGATTCCGCACCGAAATACACTTCTGAAACGAAGAATCGTCGAATCTGACATAGGCTCGAATAAATTGTGATCGTGCTTGCCCGGTCGCAGTTTCTATTCCAATTTGGCATACTTGCATGCAAATGCACTGATCTAGCACGCGAAACAGCGATTCTGCACAGAAACTCATTTGTGAAACGAATAATCGTCGAATCTGACATAAGCTCGAATAAATCGTGATCTGCTAGCCGAATCGGAGTTTTCCTGCCAATTTCGCATATTTGCATGCAAATGCACTGATCAAGCGCGCGAAACAGCGATTCCGCACAGAAATACACTTCTGAGACGAAGAATCGTCGAATCTGACATAAGCTCGAATAAAGGGTGATCGTGCTTGTCGGGTCGGAGTTTCTATTCCAATTTCTCATACTTGCATGCAAATGCACTGATTTAGCACGGGAAACAGCGATTCCGCACAGAAATACACTTCTGAAACGAAGAACCGTCGAATCTGACATTGGCTCGAATAAATTGTGAGCGTGCTTGCCCGGTCGGAGTTTCTGTCTAATTTCGCATATTTGCATGCAAATGCACTGATCTAGCACGCGAAACAGCGATTCCGCACCGAAATACACTTCTGAAACGAAGAATCGTCGAATCTGACATAAGCTCGAATAAATCGTGATCGTGCTTGCCATGTCGGAGTTTCTGTGCCAATTTCGCATATTTGCATGCAAATGCACTGATCTAGCATGCGAAACAGCGATTCCGCACAGAAATACACTTCTGAAACGAAGAATCGTCGAATCTGACATAAGCTCGAATAAAGGGTGATCGTGCTTGTCGGGTCGGAGTTTCTATTCCAATTTCTCATACTTGAATGCAAATGCACTGATTTAGCACGGGAAACCGCGATTCCGCACAGAAATACACTTCTCAAACGAAGAATCGTCGAATCTGACATAGGCTCGAATAAATTGTGATCGTGCTTGCCCGGTCGGAGTTTCTGTCCAATTTCGCATATTTGCATGCAAATGCACTGATCTAGCACGCGAAACAGCGATTCCGCACAGAAATACACTTCTGAAACGAAGAATCGTCGAATCTGACATAAGCTCGAATAAATCGTGATCGTGCTTGCCGCATCGGTGTTTCCGTGCCAATTTCGCATATTTGCATGCAAATGCACTGACGTAGCGCGCGAAACAGCGATTCCGCTCAGAAATACACTTCTGAAACGAAGAATCGTCGCATCTGACATAAGCTCGAATAAATCGTGATCGTGCTTGCCTTGTCGGAGTTTCTGTGCCAATTTGGCATATTTACATGCAAATGCACTGATCTAACACGCGAAACCTCGATACCGCACGGAAATACACTTCTCAAACGAAGAATCGTCGAATCTGACATAGGCTCGAAAAAATTGTGAGCGTGCTTGCCCGGTCGGAGTTTCTGTCCAATTTCGCATATTTGCATGCAAATGCACTGATCTAGCACGCGAAACAGCGATTCCGCACCGAAATACACTTCTGAAACGAAGAATCGTCGAATCTGACATAAGCTCGAATAAATCGTGATCGTGCTTGCCTTGTCGGAGTTTCTGTGCCAATTTCGCATATTTGCATGCAAATGCACTGATCTAGTACGCGAAACAGCGATTCCGCACAGAAAAACACTTCTGAAACGAAGAATCGTCGAATCTAACATTAGCTCGAAGAATGGGTGATCGTGATTGTCGGGTCGGAGTTTCTATTCCAATTTCTCATACTTGCATGCAAATGCACTGATTTAGCACGGGAAACAGCGATTCCGCACAGAAATACACTTCTGAAACGAAGAACCGTCGAATCTGACATAGGCTCGAATAAATTGTAATTGTGCTTGCCCGGTCGGAGTTTCTATTCCAACTTGGCACACTTGCATGCAAATGCACTGATCTAGCACGCGAAACAGCGATTCTGCACAGAAACTCATTTGTGAAACGAATAATCGTCGAATCTGACATAAGCTCGAATAAATCGTGATCCTGCTAGCCGAATCGGAGTTTTCGTGCCAATTTCTCATACTTGCATGCAAATGCACTGATTTAGCACGGGAAACAGCGATTCCGCACAGAAATACACTTCTGAAACGAAGAATCGTCGAATCTGACATAGGCTCGAATAAATTGTGATCGTGCTTGCCCGGTCGGAGTTTCTGTCCAAATTCGCATATTTGCATGCAAATGCACTGATCTAGCACGCGAAACAGCGATTCCGCACCGAAATACACTTCTGAAACGAAGAATCGTCGAATCTGACATAAGCTCGAATAAATCGTGATCGTGCTTGCCTTGTCGGAGTTTCTGTGCCAATTTCGCATATTTGCATGCAATTGCACTGATCTAGCACGCGAAACAGCGATTCCGCACAGAAATACACTTCTGAAACCAAGAATCGTCGAATCTGACATAAGCTCGAATAAAGGGTGATCGTGCTTGTCGGGTCGGAGTTTCTATTCCAATTTCTCATACTTGAATGCAAATGCACTGATTTAGCACGGGAAACAGCGATTCCGCACAGAAATACACTTCTGAAACGAAGAATCGTCGAATCTGACATAGGCTCGAATAAATTGTGATCGTGCTTGCCCGGTCGCAGTTTCTATTCCAATTTGGCATACTTGCATGCAAATGCACTGATCTAGCACGCGAAACAGCGATTCCGCACCGAAATACACTTCTGAAACGAAGAATCGTCGAATCTGACATAGGCTCGAATAAATTGTGAGCGTGCTTGCCGGGTCGGAGTTTCTGTGCCAATTTCGCATATTTGCATGCAAATGCACTGATTTAGCACGGGAAACAGCGATTCCGCACAGAAATACACTTCTGAAACGAAGAATCGTCGAATCTGACATAGGCTCGAATAAATTGTGATCGTGCTTGCCCGGTCGGAGTTTCTGTCCAATTTCGCATATTTGCATGCAAATGCACTGATCTAGCACGCGAAACAGCGATTCCGCACAGAAATACACTTCTGAAACGAAGAATCGTCGAATCTGTCATAAGCTCGAATAACGGGGTGATCGTGCTTGTCGGGTCGGAGTTTCTATTGCAATTTCTCATACTTGCATGCAAATGCACTGATTTAGCACGGGAAACAGCGATTCCGCACAGAAATACACTTCTGAAACGAAGAATCGTCGAATCTGTCATAAGCTCGAATAACGGGTGATCGTGCTTGTCGGGTCGGAGTTTCTATTGCAATTTCTCATACTTGCATGCAAATGCACTGATTTAGCACGGGAAACAGCGATTCCGCACAGAAATACACTTCTGAAACGAAGAATCGTCGAATCTGACATAGGCTCGAATAAATTGTGATCGTGCTTGCCCGGTCGGAGTTTCTGTCCAATTTCGCATATTTGCATGCAAATGCACTGATCTAGCACGCGAAACAGCGATTCCGCACCGAAATACACTTCCGAAACGAACAATCGTCGAATCTGACATAAGCTCGAATAAATCGTGATCGTGCTTGCCTTGTCGGAGTTTCTGTGCCAATTTCGCATATTTGCATGCAAATGCACTGATCTAGCACGCGAACCAGCGATTCCGCACAGAAATACACTTCTGAGACGAAGAATCGTCGAATCTGACATAAGCTCGAATAAAGGGTGATCGTGCTTGTCGGGTCGGAGTTTCTATTCCAATTTCTCATACTTGAATGCAAATGCACGGATTTAGCACGCGAAACCGCGATTCCGCACAGAAATACACTTCTGAAACGAAGAATCGTCGAATCTGACATAAGCTCGAATAAATCGTGATCGTGCTTGCCTTGTCGGAGTTTCTGTGCCAATTTCGCATATTTGCATGCAATTGCACTGATCTAGCACGCGAAACAGCGATTCCGCACAGAAATACACTTCTGAAACAAGAATCGTCGAATCTGACATAAGCTCGAATAAAGGGTGATCGTGCTTGTCGGGTCGGAGTTTCTATTCCAATTTCTCATACTTGAATGCAAATGCACTGATTTAGCACGGGAAACAGCGATTCCGCACAGAAATACACTTCTGAAACGAAGAATCGTCGAATCTGACATAGGCTCGAATAAATTGTGATCGTGCTTGCCCGGTCGCAGTTCTATTCCAATTTGGCATACTTGCATGCAAATGCACTGATCTAGCACGCGAAACAGCGATTCCGCACCGAAATACACTTCTGAAACGAAGAATCGTCGAATCTGACATAGGCTCGAATAAATTGTGAGCGTGCTTGCCGGGTCGGAGTTTCTGTGCCAATTTCGCATATTTGCATGCAAATGCACTGATTTAGCACGGGAAACAGCGATTCCGCACAGAAATACACTTCTGAAACGAAGAATCGTCGAATCTGACATAGGCTCGAATAAATTGTGATCGTGCTTGCCCGGTCGGAGTTTCTGTCTAATTTCGCATATTTGCATGCAAATGCACCGATCTAGCACGCGAAACACCGATTCCGCACCGAAATACACTTCTGAAACGAAGAATCGTCGAATCTGACATAAGCTCGAATAAATCGTGATCGTGCTTGCCTTGTCGGAGTTTCTGTGCCAATTTCGCATATTTGCATGCAAATGCACTGATCTAGTACGCGAAACAGCGATTCCGCACAGAAAAACACTTCTGAAACGAAGAATCGTCGAATCTAACATTAGCTCGAAGAATGGGTGATCGTGATTGTCGGGTCGGAGTTTCTATTCCAATTTCTCATACTTGCATGCAAATGCACTGATTTAGCACGGGAAACAGCGATTCCGCACAGAAATACACTTCTGAAACGAAGAACCGTCGAATCTGACATAGGCTCGAATAAATTGTAATTGTGCTTGCCCGGTCGGAGTTTCTATTCCAACTTGGCACACTTGCATGCAAATGCACTGATCTAGCACGCGAAACAGCGATTCTGCACAGAAACTCATTTGTGAAACGAATAATCGTCGAATCTGACATAAGCTCGAATAAATCGTGATCCTGCTAGCCGAATCGGAGTTTTCGTGCCAATTTCTCATACTTGCATGCAAATGCACTGATTTAGCACGGGAAACAGCGATTCCGCACAGAAATACACTTCTGAAACGAAGAATCGTCGAATCTGACATAGGCTCGAATAAATTGTGATCGTGCTTGCCCGGTCGGAGTTTCTGTCCAAATTCGCATATTTGCATGCAAATGCACTGATCTAGCACGCGAAACAGCGATTCCGCACCGAAATACACTTCTGAAACGAAGAATCGTCGAATCTGACATAAGCTCGAATAAATCGTGATCGTGCTTGCCTTGTCGGAGTTTCTGTGCCAATTTCGCATATTTGCATGCAATTGCACTGATCTAGCACGCGAAACAGCGATTCCGCACAGAAATACACTTCTGAAACCAAGAATCGTCGAATCTGACATAAGCTCGAATAAAGGGTGATCGTGCTTGTCGGGTCGGAGTTTCTATTCCAATTTCTCATACTTGAATGCAAATGCACTGATTTAGCACGGGAAACAGCGATTCCGCACAGAAATACACTTCTGAAACGAAGAATCGTCGAATCTGACATAGGCTCGAATAAATTGTGATCGTGCTTGCCCGGTCGCAGTTTCTATTCCAATTTGGCATACTTGCATGCAAATGCACTGATCTAGCACGCGAAACAGCGATTCCGCACCGAAATACACTTCTGAAACGAAGAATCGTCGAATCTGACATAGGCTCGAATAAATTGTGAGCGTGCTTGCCGGGTCGGAGTTTCTGTGCCAATTTCGCATATTTGCATGCAAATGCACTGATTTAGCACGGGAAACAGCGATTCCGCACAGAAATACACTTCTGAAACGAAGAATCGTCGAATCTGACATAGGCTCGAATAAATTGTGATCGTGCTTGCCCGGTCGGAGTTTCTGTCCAATTTCGCATATTTGCATGCAAATGCACTGATCTAGCACGCGAAACAGCGATTCCGCACAGAAATACACTTCTGAAACGAAGAATCGTCGAATCTGACATAGGCTCGAATAAATTGTGAGCGTGCTTGCCGGGTCGGAGTTTCTGTGCCAATTTCGCATATTTGCATGCAAATGCACTGATTTAGCACGGGAAACAGCGATTCCGCACAGAAATACACTTCTGAAACGAAGAAACGTCGAATCTGACATAGGCTCGAATAAATTGTGAGCGTGCTTGCCGGGTCGGAGTTTCTGTGCCAATTTCGCATATTTGCATGCAAATGCACTGATCTAGCACGCGAAACAGCGATTCCGCACAGAAATACACTTCTGAAACGAAGAATCGTCGAATCTGACATAAGCTCGAATAACGGGTGATCGTGCTTGTCGGGTCGGAGTTTCTATTGCAATTTCTCATACTTGCATGCAAATGCACTGATTTAGCACGGGAAACAGCGATTCCGCACAGAAATACACTTCTGAAACGAAGAATCGTCGAATCTGACATAAGCTCGAATAAATCGTGATCGTGCTTGCCTTGTCGGAGTTTCTGTGCCAATTTCGCATATTTGCATGCAAATGCACTGATCTAGCGCGCGAAACAGCGATTCCGCTCAGAAATACACTTCTGAAACGAAGAATCGTCGCATCTGACATAAGCTCGAATAAATCATGATCGTGCTTGCCTTGTCGGAGTTTCTGTGCCAATTTCGCATATTTGCATGCAAATGCACTGATTTAGCACGGGAAACAGCGATTCCGCACAGAAATACACTTCTGAAACGAAGAATCGTCGAATCTGACATAGGCTCGAATAAATTGTGAGCGTGCTTGCCCGGTCGGAGTTTCTGTCCAATTTCGCATATATGCATGCAAATGCACTGATCTAGCACGCGAAACAGCGATTCCGCACCGAAATACACTTCTGAAACGAAGAATCGTCGAATCTGACATAAGCTCGAATAAATCGTGATCGTGCTTGCCTTGTCGGAGTTTCAGTGCCAATTTCGCATATTTGCATGCAAATGCACTGATCTAGCACGCGAACCAGCAATTCCGCACAGAAATACACTTCTGAGACGAAGAATCGTCGAATCTGACATAAGCTCGAATAAAGGGTGATCGTGCTTGTCGGGTCGGAGTTTCTATTCCAATTTCTCATACTTGCATGCAAATGCACTGATTTAGCACGGGAAACAGCGATTCCGCACAGAAATACACTTCTGAAACGAAGAATCGTCGAATCTGACATAGGCTCGAATAAATTGTGATCGTGCTTGCCCGGTCGGAGTTTCTGTCCAAATTCGCATATTTGCATGCAAATGCACTGATCTAGCACGCGAAACAGCGATTCCGCACCGAAATACACTTCTGAAACGAAGAATCGTCGAATCTGACATAAGCTCGAATAAATCGTGATCGTGCTTGCCTTGTCGGAGTTTCTGTGCCAATTTCGCATATTTGCATGCAATTGCACTGATCTAGCACGCGAAACAGCGATTCCGCACAGAAATACACTTCTGAAACCAAGAATCGTCGAATCTGACATAAGCTCGAATAAAGGGTGATCGTGCTTGTCGGGTCGGAGTTTCTATTCCAATTTCTCATACTTGAATGCAAATGCACTGATTTAGCACGGGAAACAGCGATTCCGCACAGAAATACACTTCTGAAACGAAGAATCGTCGAATCTGACATAGGCTCGAATAAATTGTGATCGTGCTTGCCCGGTCGCAGTTTCTATTCCAATTTGGCATACTTGCATGCAAATGCACTGATCTAGCACGCGAAACAGCGATTCCGCACCGAAATACACTTCTGAAACGAAGAATCGTCGAATCTGACATAGGCTCGAATAAATTGTGAGCGTGCTTGCCGGGTCGGAGTTTCTGTGCCAATTTCGCATATTTGCATGCAAATGCACTGATTTAGCACGGGAAACAGCGATTCCGCACAGAAATACACTTTTGAAACGAAGAAACGTCGAATCTGACATAGGCTCGAATAAATTGTGAGCGTGCTTGCCGGGTCGGAGTTTCTGTGCCAATTTCGCATATTTGCATGCAAATGCACTGATCTAGCACGCGAAACAGCGATTCCGCACAGAAATACACTTCTGAAACGAAGAATCGTCGAATCTGACATAAGCTCGAATAACGGGTGATCGTGCTTGTCGGGTCGGAGTTTCTATTGCAATTTCTCATACTTGCATGCAAATGCACTGATTTAGCACGGGAAACAGCGATTCCGCACAGAAATACACTTCTGAAACGAAGAATCGTCGAATCTGACATAGGCTCGAATAAATTGTGATCGTGCTTGCCCGGTCGGAGTTTCTGTCCAATTTCGCATATTTGCATGCAAATGCACTGATCTAGCACGCGAAACAGCGATTCCGCACCGAAATACACTTCCGAAACGAACAATCGTCGAATCTGACATAAGCTCGAATAAATCGTGATCGTGCTTGCCTTGTCGGAGTTTCTGTGCCAATTTCGCATATTTGCATGCAAATGCACTGATCTAGCACGCGAACCAGCGATTCCGCACAGAAATACACTTCTGAGACGAAGAATCGTCGAATCTGACATAAGCTCGAATAAAGGGTGATCGTGCTTGTCGGGCCGGTGTTTCTATTGCAATTTCTCATACTTGCATGAAAATGCACTGATTTGCACGGGAAACAGCGATTCCGCACAGAAATACACTTCTGAAACGAAGAACCGTCGAATCTGACATTGGCTCGAATAAATTGTGAGCGTGCTTGCCCGGTCGGAGTTTCTGTCTAATTTCGCATATTTGCATGCAAATGCACCGATCTAGCACGCGAAACACCGATTCCGCACCGAAATACACTTCTGAAACGAAGAATCGTCGAATCTGACATAAGCTCGAATAAATCGTGATCGTGCTTGCCATGTCGGAGTTTCTGTGCCAATTTCGCATATTTGCATGCAAATGCACTGATCTAGCATGCGAAACAGCGATTCCGCACAGAAATACACTTCTGAAACGAAGAATCGTCGAATCTGACATAAGCTCGAATAAAGGGTGATCGTGCTTGTCGGGTCGGAGTTTCTATTCCAATTTCTCATACTTGAATGCAAATGCACGGATTTAGCACGCGAAACCGCGATTCCGCACAGAAATACACTTCTCAAACGAAGAATCGTCGAATCTGACATAGGCTCGAATAAATTGTGATCGTGCTTGCCCGGTCGGAGTTTCTGTCCAATGTCGCATATTTGCATGCAAATGCACTGATCTAGCACGCGAAACAGCGATTCCGCACCGAAATACACTTCTGAAACGAAGAATCGTCGAATCTGACATAAGCTCGAATAAATCGTGATCGTGCTTGCCTTGTCGGAGTTTCTGTGCCAATTTCGCATATTTGCATGCAAATGCACTGATCTAGCACGCGAACCAGCGATTCCGCACAGAAATACACTTCTGAGACGAAGAATCGTCGAATCTGACATAAGCTCGAATAAAGGGTGATCGTGCTTGTCGGGTCGGAGTTTCTATTCCAATTTCTCATACTTGAATGCAAATGCACGGATTTAGCACGGGAAACCGCGATTCCGCACAGAAATACACTTCTCAAACGAAGAATCGTCGAATCTGACATAGGCTCGAATAAATTGTGATCGTGCTTGCCCGGTCGGAGTTTCTGTCCAATTTCGCATATTTGCATGCAAATGCACTGATCTAGCACGCGAAACAGCGATTCCGCACCGAAATACACTTCTGAAACGAAGAATCATCGAATCTGACATAAGCTCGAATAAATCGTGATCGTGCTTGCCTTGTCGGAGTTTCTGTGCCAATTTCGCATATTTGCATGCAAATGCACTGATCTAGCACGCGAAACAGCGATTCCGCACAGAAATACACTTCTGAAACCAAGAATCGTCGAATCTGACATAAGCTCGAATAAAGGGTGATCGTGCTTGTCGGGTCGGAGTTTCTATTCCAATTTCTCATACTTGAATGCAAATGCACTGATTTAGCACGGGAAACAGCGATTCCGCACAGAAATACACTTCTGAAACGAAGAATCGTCGAATCTGACATAGGCTCGAATAAATTGTGATCGTGCTTGCCCGGTCGCAGTTTCTATTCCAATTTGGCATACTTGCATGCAAATGCACTGATCTAGCACGCGAAACAGCGATTCTGCACTGAAACTCATTTGTGAAACGAATAATCGTCGAATCTGACATAAGCTCGAATAAATCGTGATCCTGCTAGCCGAATCGGAGTTTTCCTGCCAATTTCGCATATTTGCATGCAAATGCACTGATCTAGCGCGCGAAACAGCGATTCCGCACCGAAATACACTTCTGAAACGAACAATCGTCGAATCTGACATAAGCTCGAATAAATCGTGATCGTGCTTGCCTTGTCGGAGTTTCTGTGCCAATTTCGCATATTTGCATGCAAATGCACTGATCTAGCACGCGAAACAGCGATTCCGCACAGAAATACACTTCCGAAACGAAGAATCGTCGAATCTGACATAAGCTCGAATAAAGGGTGATCGTGCTTGTCGGGTCGGAGTTTATATTCCAATTTCTCATACTTGAATGCAAATGCACTGATTTAGCACGGGAAACAGCGATTCCGCACAGAAATACACTTCTGAAACGAAGAATCGTCGAATCTGACATAGGCTCGAATAAATTGTGATCGTGCTTGCCCGGTCGGAGTTTCTATTCCAATTTGGCATACTTGCATGCAAATGCACTGATCTAGCACGCGAAACAGCGATTCTGCACTGAAACTCATTTGTGAAACGAATAATCGTCGAATCTGACATAAGCTCGAATAAATCGTGATCCTGCTAGCCGAATCGGAGTTTTCCTGCCAATTTCGCATATTTGCATGCAAATGCACTGATCTAGCGCGCGAAACAGCGATTCCGCACAGAAATACACTTCTGAAATGAAGAAACGTCGAATCTGACATAGGCTCGAATAAATTGTGAGCGTGCTTGCCGGGTCGGAGTTTCTGTGCCAATTTCGCATATTTGCATGCAAATGCACTGATCTAGCACGCGAAACAGCGATTCCGCACAGAAATACACTTCTGAAACGAAGAATCGTCGAATCTGACATAAGCTCGAATAAAGGGTGATCGTGCTTGTCGGGTCGGAGTTTCTATTCCAATTTCTCATACTTGAATGCAAATGCACGGATTTAGCACGCGAAACCGCGATTCCGCACAGAAATACACTTCTCAAACGAAGAATCGTCGAATCTGACATAGGCTCGAATAAATTGTGATCGTGCTTGCCCGGTCGGAGTTTCTATTCCAATTTGGCATACTTGCATGCAAATGCACTGATCTAGCACGCGAAACAGCGATTCTGCACTGAAACTCATTTGTGAAACGAATAATCGTCGAATCTGACATAAGCTCGAATAAATCGTGATCCTGCTAGCCGAATCGGAGTTTTCCTGCCAATTTCGCATATTTGCATGCAAATGCACTGATCTAGCGCGCGAAACAGCGATTCCGCACAGAAATACACTTCTGAAATGAAGAAACGTCGAATCTGACATAGGCTCGAATAAATTGTGAGCGTGCTTGCCGGGTCGGAGTTTCTGTGCCAATTTCGCATATTTGCATGCAAATGCACTGATCTAGCATGCGAAACAGCGATTCCGCACAGAAATACACTTCTGAAACGAAGAATCGTCGAATCTGACATAAGCTCGAATAAAGGGTGATCGTGCTTGTCGGGTCGGAGTTTCTATTCCAATTTGTCATACTTGAATGCAAATGCACGGATTTAGCACGCGAAACCGCGATTCCGCACAGAAATACACTTCTCAAACGAAGAATCGTCGAATCTGACATAGGCTCGAATAAATTGTGATCGTGCTTGCCCGGTCGGAGTTTCTGTCCAATGTCGCATATTTGCATGCAAATGCACTGATCTAGCACGCGAAACAGCGATTCCGCACCGAAATACACTTCTGAAACGAAGAATCGTCGAATCTGACATAAGCTCGAATAAATCGTGATCGTGCTTGCCTTGTCGGAGTTTCTGTGCCAATTTCGCATATTTGCATGCAAATGCACTGATCTAGCACGCGAACCAGCGATTCCGCACAGAAATACACTTCTGAGACGAAGAATCGTCGAATCTGACATAAGCTCGAATAAAGGGTGATCGTGCTTGTCGGGTCGGAGTTTCTATTCCAATTTCTCATACTTGAATGCAAATGCACGGATTTAGCACGGGAAACCGCGATTCCGCACAGAAATACACTTCTCAAACGAAGAATCGTCGAATCTGACATAGGCTCGAATAAATTGTGATCGTGCTTGCCCGGTCGGAGTTTCTGTCCAATTTCGCATATTTGCATGCAAATGCACTGATCTAGCACGCGAAACAGCGATTCCGCACCGAAATACACTTCTGAAACGAAGAATCATCGAATCTGACATAAGCTCGAATAAATCGTGATCGTGCTTGCCTTGTCGGAGTTTCTGTGCCAATTTCGCATATTTGCATGCAAATGCACTGATCTAGCACGCGAAACAGCGATTCCGCACAGAAATACACTTCTGAAACCAAGAATCGTCGAATCTGACATAAGCTCGAATAAAGGGTGATCGTGCTTGTCGGGTCGGAGTTTCTATTCCAATTTCTCATACTTGAATGCAAATGCACTGATTTAGCACGGGAAACAGCGATTCCGCACAGAAATACACTTCTGAAACGAAGAATCGTCGAATCTGACATAGGCTCGAATAAATTGTGATCGTGCTTGCCCGGTCGCAGTTTCTATTCCAATTTGGCATACTTGCATGCAAATGCACTGATCTAGCACGCGAAACAGCGATTCTGCACAGAAACTCATTTGTGAAACGAATAATCGTCGAATGTGACATAAGCTCGAATAAATCGTGATCCTGCTAGCCGAATCGGAGTTTTCCTGCCAATTTCGCATATTTGCATGCAAATGCACTGATCAAGCGCGCGAAACAGCGATTCCGCACCGAAATACACTTCTGAAACGAACAATCGTCGAATCTGACATAAGCTCGAATAAATCGTGATCGTGCTTGCCTTGTCGGAGTTTCTGTGCCAATTTCGCATATTTGCATGCAAATGCACTGATCTAGCACGCGAAACAGCGATTCCGCACAGAAATACACTTCCGAAACGAAGAATCGTCGAATCTGACATAAGCTCGAATAAAGGGTGATCGTGCTTGTCGGGTCGGAGTTTCTATTCCAATTTCTCATACTTGAATGCAAATGCACTGATTTAGCACGGGAAACAGCGATTCCGCACAGAAATACACTTCTGAAACGAAGAACCGTCGAATCTGACATTGGCTCGAATAAATTGTGAGCGTGCTTGCCCGGTCGGAGTTTCTGTCTAATTTCGCATATTTGCATGCAAATGCACTGATCTAGCACGCGAAACAGCGATTCCGCACCGAAATACACTTCTGAAACGAAGAATCGTCGAATCTGACATAAGCTCGAATAAATCGTGATCGTGCTTGCCATGTCGGAGTTTCTGTGCCAATTTCGCATATTTGCATGCAAATGCACTGATCTAGCATGCGAAACAGCGATTCCGCACAGAAATACACTTCTGAAACGAAGAATCGTCGAATCTGACATAAGCTCGAATAAAGGGTGATCGTGCTTGTCGGGTCGGAGTTTCTATTCCAATTTCTCATACTTGAATGCAAATGCACTGATTTAGCACGGGAAACCGCGATTCCGCACAGAAATACACTTCTCAAACGAAGAATCGTCGAATCTGACATAGGCTCGAATAAATTGTGATCGTGCTTGCCCGGTCGGAGTTTCTGTCCAATTTCGCATATTTGCATGCAAATGCACTGATCTAGCACGCGAAACAGCGATTCCGCACAGAAATACACTTCTGAAACGAAGAACCGTCGAATCTGACGTTGGCTCGAATAAATTGTGAGCGTGCTTGCCCGGTCGGAGTTTCTGTCTAATTTCGCATATTTGCATGCAAATGCACTGATCTAGCACGCGAAACAGCGATTCCGCACCGAAATACACTTCTGAAACGAAGAATCGTCGAATCTGACATAAGCTCGAATAAATCGTGATCGTGCTTGCCATGTCGGAGTTTCTGTGCCAATTTCGCATATTTGCATGCAAATGCACTGATCTAGCATGCGAAACAGCGATTCCGCACAGAAATACACTTCTGAAACGAAGAATCGTCGAATCTGACATAAGCTCGAATAAAGGGTGATCGTGCTTGTCGGGTCGGAGTTTCTATTCCAATTTCTCATACTTGAATGCAAATGCACTGATTTAGCACGGGAAACCGCGATTCCGCACAGAAATACACTTCTCAAACGAAGAATCGTCGAATCTGACATAGGCTCGAATAAATTGTGATCGTGCTTGCCCGGTCGGAGTTTCTGTCCAATTTCGCATATTTGCATGCAAATGCACTGATCTAGCACGCGAAACAGCGATTCCGCACCGAAATACACTTCTGAAACGAAGAATCGTCGAATCTGACATAAGCTCGAATAAATCGTGATCGTGCTTGCCTTGTCGGAGTTTCGGTGCCAATTTCGCATATTTGCATGCAAATGCACTGATCTAGCACGCGAAACAGCGATTCCGCACCGAAATACACTTCTGAAACGAACAATCGTCGAATCTGACATAAGCTCGAATAAATCGTGATCGTGCTTGCCTTGTCGGAGTTTCTGTGCCAATTTCGCATATTTGCATGCAAATGCACTGATCTAGCACGCGAAACAGCGATTCCGCACAGAAATACACTTCCGAAACGAAGAATCGTCGAATCTGACATAAGCTCGAATAAATCGTGATCCTGCTAGCCGAATCGGAGTTTCTGTGCCAATTTCGCATATTTGCATGCAAATGCACTGATCTAGCACGCGAAACAGCGATTCCGCACAGAAATACACTTCTGAAACGAAGAATCGTCGAATCTGACATAAGCTCGAATAACGGGTGATCGTGCTTGTAGGTCGGAGTTTCTATTGCAATTTCTCATACTTGCATGCAAATGCACTGATTTAGCACGGGAAACAGCGATTCCGCACAGAAATACACTTCTGAAACGAAGAATCGTCGAATCTGACATAGGCTCGAATAAATTGTGATCGTGCTTGCCCGGTCGGAGTTTCTGTCCAATTTCGCATATTTGCATGCAAATGCACTGATCTAGCACGCGAAACAGCGATTCCGCACCGAAATACACTTCTGAAACGAAGAATCGTCGAATCTGACATAAGCTCGAATAAATCGTGATCGTGCTTGCCTTGTCGGAGTTTCTGTGCCAATTTCGCATATTTGCATGCAAATGCACTGATCTAGCACGCGAACCAGCGATTCCGCACAGAAATACACTTCTGAGACGAAGAATCGTCGAATCTGACATAAGCTCGAATAAAGGGTGATCGTGCTTGTCGGGTCGGAGTTTCTATTGCAATTTCTCATACTTGCATGAAAATGCACTGATTTGCACGGGAAACAGCGATTCCGCACAGAAATACACTTCTGAAACGAAGAACCGTCGAATCTGACATTGGCTCGAATAAATTGTGAGCGTGCTTGCCCGGTCGGAGTTTCTGTCCAATTTCGCATATTTGCATGCAAATCCACTGATCTAGCACGCGAAACAGCGATTCCGCACCGAAATACACTTCTGAAACGAAGAATCGTCGAATCTGACATAAGCTCGAATAAATCGTGATCGTGCTTGCCTTGTCGGAGTTTCTGTGCCAATTTCGCATATTTGCATGCAAATGCACTGATCTAGCACGCGAACCAGCGATTCCGCACAGAAATACACTTCTGAGACGAAGAATCGTCGAATCTGACATAAGCTCGAATAAAGGGTGATCGTGCTTGTCGGGTCGGAGTTTCTATTCCAATTTCTCATACTTGCATGCAAATGCACTGATTTAGCACGGGAAACAGCGATTCCGCACAGAAATACACTTCTGAAACGAAGAATCGTCGAATCTGACATAGGCTCGAATAAATTGTGATCGTGCTGCCCGGTCGGAGTTTCTGTCCAATTTCGCATATTTGCATGCAAATGCACTGATCTAGCACGCGAAACAGCGATTCCGCACCGAAATACACTTCTGAAACGAAGGATCGTCGAATCTGACATAAGCTCGAATAAATCGTGATCGTGCTTGCCTTGTCGGAGTTTCTGTGCCAATTTCGCATATTTGCATGCAAATGCACTGATCTAGCCCGCGAAACAGCGATTCCGCACAGAAATACACTTCTGAAACCAAGAATCGTCGAATCTGACATAAGCTCGAATAAAGGGTGATCGTGCTTGTCGGGTCGGAGTTTCTATTCCAATTTCTCATACTTGAATGCAAATGCACTGATTTAGCACGGGAAACAGCGATTCCGCACAGAAATACACTTCTGAAACGAAGAATCGTCGAATCTGACATAGGCTCGAATAAATTGTGATCGTGCTTGCCCGGTCGCAGTTTCTATTCCAATTTGGCATACTTGCATGCAAATGCACTGATCTAGCACGCGAAACAGCGATTCTGCACAGAAACTCATTTGTGAAACGAATAATCGTCGAATCTGACATAAGCTCGAATAAATCGTGATCCTGCTAGCCGAATCGGAGTTTTCCTGCCAATTTCGCATATTTGCATGCAAATGCACTGATCTAGCGCGCGAAACAGCGATTCCGCACAGAAATACACTTCTGAAACGAAGAAACGTCGAATCTGACATAGGCTCGAATAAATTGTGAGCGTGCTTGCCGGGTCGGAGTTTCTGTGCCAATTTCGCATATTTGCATGCAAATGCACTGATCTAGCACGCGAAACAGCGATTCCGCACAGAAATACACTTCTGAGACGAAGAATCGTCGAATCTGACATAAGCTCGAGTAAATCGTGATCGTGATTGCCGAGTCGGAGTTTCTATTCCAATTTCTCATACTTGCATGCAAATGCACTGATCTAGAACGCGAAACCGCGATTCCGCACAGAAATACGCTTCTGAAACGAAGAATCGTCGAATCTGACATAAGCTCCAATAAATCGTGATCGTGCTTGCCGCATCGGTGTTTCCGTGCCAATTTCGCATATTTGCATGCAAATGCACTGATCTAGCGCGCGAAACAGCGATTCCGCTCAGAAATACACTTCTGAAACGAAGAATCGTCGAATCTGATATAAGCTCGAATAAATCGTGATCGTGCTTGCCTTGTCGGAGTTTCTGTGCCAATTTGGCATATTTACATGCAAATGCACTGATCTAACCCGCGAAACCGCGATTCCGCACAGAAATACACTTCTCAAACGAAGAATCATCGAATCTGACATAGGCTCGAATAAATTGTGAGCGTGCTTGCCCGGTCGGAGTTTCTGTCCAATTCCGCATATTTGCATGCAAATGCACTGATCTAACCCGCGAAACCGAGATTCCGCACAGAAATACACTTCTCAAACGAAGAATCGTCGAATCTGACATAGGCTCGAATAAATTGTGAGCGTGCTTGCCCGGTCGGAGTTTCTGTCCAATTTCGCATATTTGCATGCAAATGCACTGATCTAGAGCGCGAAACAGCGATTCCGCTCAGAAATACACTTCTCAAACGAAGAATCGTCGAATCTGACATAGGCTCGAATAAATTGTGAGCGTGCTTGCCCGGTCGGAGTTTCTGTCCAATTTCTCATACTTGCATGCAAATGCACTGATCTAGAACGCGAAACCGCGATTCCGCACAGAAATACGCTTCTGAAACGAAGAATCGTCGAATCTGACATAAGCTCGAATAACGGGTGATCGTGCTTGTAGGTCGGAGTTTCTATTGCAATTTCTCATACTTGCATGCAAATGCACTGATTTAGCACGGGAAACAGCGATTCCGCACAGAAATACACTTCTGAAACGAAGAATCGTCGAATCTGACATAGGCTCGAATAAATTGTGATCGTGCTTGCCCGGTCGGAGTTTCTGTCCAATTTCGCATATTTGCATGCAAATGCACTGATCTAGCACGCGAAACAGCGATTCCGCACCGAAATACACTTCTGAAACGAAGAATCGTCGAATCTGACATAAGCTCGAATAAATCGTGATCGTGCTTGCCTTGTCGGAGTTTCTGTGCCAATTTCGCATATTTGCATGCAAATGCACTGATCTAGCACGCGAACCAGCGATTCCGCACAGAAATACACTTCTGAGACGAAGAATCGTCGAATCTGACATAAGCTCGAATAAAGGGTGATCGTGCTTGTCGGGTCGGAGTTTCTATTGCAATTTCTCATACTTGCATGAAAATGCACTGATTTGCACGGGAAACAGCGATTCCGCACAGAAATACACTTCTGAAACGAAAAACCGTCGAATCTGACATTGGCTCGAATAAATTGTGAGCGTGCTTGCCCGGTCGGAGTTTCTGTCCAATTTCGCATATTTGCATGCAAATCCACTGATCTAGCACGCGAAACAGCGATTCCGCACCGAAATACACTTCTGAAACGAAGAATCGTCGAATCTGACATAAGCTCGAATAAATCGTGATCGTGCCTGCCTTGTCGGAGTTTCTGTGCCAATTTGGCATACTCGCATGCAAATGCACTGATCTAGCACGCGAAACAGCGATTCTGCACAGAAACTCATTTGTGAAACGAATAATCGTCGAATCTGACATAAGCTCGAATAAATTGTGAGCGTGCTTGCCGGGTCGGAGTTTCTGTGCCAATTTCGCATATTTGCATGCAAATGCACTGATCTAGCGCGCGAAACAGCGATTCCGCTCAGAAATACACTTCTGAAACGAAGAATCGTCGAATCTGATATAAGCTCGAATAAATCGTGATCGTGCTTGCCTTGTCGGAGTTTCTGTGCCAATTTGGCATATTTACATGCAAATGCACTGATCTAACCCGCGAAACCGCGATTCCGCACAGAAATACACTTCTCAAACGAAGAATCGTCGAATGTGACATAGGCTCGAATAAATTGTGAGCGTGCTTGCCCGGTCGGAGTTTCTGTCCAATTTCGCATATTTGCATGCAAATGCACTGATCTAACCCGCGAAACCGCGATTCCGCACAGAAATACACTTCTCAAACGAAGAATCGTCGAATCTGACATAGGCTCGAATAAATTGTGAGCGTGCTTGCCCGGTCGGAGTTTCTGTCCAATTTCTCATACTTGCATGCAAATGCACTGATCTAGAACGCGAAACCGCGATTCCGCACAGAAATACGCTTCTGAAACGAAGAATCGTCGAATCTGACATAAGCTCGAATAAATCGTGATCGTGCTTGCCGCATCGGTGTTTCCGTGCCAATTTCGCATATTTGCATGCAAATGCACTGATCTAGCACGCGAAACAGCGATTCTGCACAGCAACTCATTTGTGTAACGAATAATCGTCGAATCTGACATAAGCTCGAATAAATCGTGATCCTGCTAGCCGAATCGGAGTTTTCCTGCCAATTTCGCATATTTGCATGCAAATGCACTGATCTAGCGCGCGAAACAGCGATTCCGCACAGAAATACACTTCTGAAACGAAGAAACGTCGAATCTGACATAGGCTCGAATAAATTGTGAGCGTGCTTGCCGGGTCGGAGTTTCTGTGCCAATTTCGCATATTTGCATGCAAATGCACTGATCTAGCACGCGAAACAGCGATTCCGCAGAGAAATACGCTTCTGAAACGAAGAATCGTCGAATCTGACATAAGCTCGAATAAATCGTGATCGTGCTTGCCTTGTCGGAGTTTCTGTGCCAATTTCGCATATTTGCATGCAAATGCACTGATCTAGCATGCGAAACAGCGATTCCGCACAGAAATACACTTCTGAAACGAAGAATCGACGAATCTGACATAAGCTCGAATAAAGGGTGATCGTGCTTGTCGGGTCGGAGTTTCTATTGCAATTTCTCATACTTGCATGAAAATGCACTGATTTGCACGGGAAACAGCGATTCCGCACTGAAATACACTTCTGAAACGAAGAGCCGTCGAATCTGACATTGGCTCGTATAAATTGTGAGCGTGCTTGCCCGGTCGGAGTTTCTGTCTAATTTCGCATATTTGCATGCAAATGCACTGATCTAGCACGCGAAACAGCGATTCCGCACCGAAATACACTTCTGAAACGAAGAATCGTCGAATCTGACATAAGCTCGAATAAATCGTGATCGTGCTTGCCTTGTCGGAGTTTCTGTGCCAATTTCGCATATTTGCATGCAAATGCACTGATCTAGCATGCGAAACAGCGATTCCGCACAGAAATACACTTCTGAAACGAAGAATCGACGAATCTGACATAAGCTCGAATAAAGGGTGATCGTGCTTGTCGGGTCGGAGTTTCTATTCCAATTTCTCATACTTGAATGCAAATGCACTGATTTAGCACGGGAAACCGCGATTCCGCACAGAAATACACTTCTCAAACGAAGAATCGTCGAATCTGACATAGGCTCGAATAAATTGTGATCGTGCTTGCCCGGTCGGAGTTTCTGTCCAATTTCGCATATTTGCATGCAAATGCACTGATCTAGCACGCGAAACAGCGATTCCGCACCGAAATACACTTCTGAAACGAAGAATCGTCGAATCTGACATATGCTCGAATAAATCGTGATCGTGCTTGCCTTGTCGGAGTTTCTGTGCCAATTTCGCATATTTGCATGCAAATGCACTGATCTAGCACGCGAACCAGCGATTCCGCACAGAAATATACTTCTGAGACGAAGAATCGTCGAATCTGACATAAGCTCGAATAAATCGTGATCGTGATTGCCGGGTCGGAGTTTCTATTCCAATTTCTCATACTTGCATGCAAATGCACTGATCTAGAACGCGAAACCGCGATTCCGCACAGAAATACGCTTCTGAAACGAAGAATCGTCGAATCTGACATAAGCTCCAATAAATCGTGATCGTGCTTGCCGCATCGGTGTTTCCGTGCCAATTTCGCATATTTGCATGCAAATGCACTGATCTAGCGCGCGAAACAGCGATTCCGCTCAGAAATACACTTCTGAAACGAAGAATCGTCGAATCTGATATAAGCTCGAATAAATCGTGATCGTGCTTGCCTTGTCGGAGTTTCTGTGCCAATTTGGCATATTTACATGCAAATGCACTGATCTAACCCGCGAAACCGCGATTCCGCACAGAAATACACTTCTCAAACGAAGAATCGTCGAATCTGACATAGGCTCGAATAAATTGTGAGCGTGCTTCCCCGGTCGGAGTTTCTGTCCAATTTCGCATATTTGCATGCAAATGCACTGATCTAGCACGCGAAACAGCGATTCCGCACAGAAATACACTTCCGAAACGAAGAATCGTCGAATCTGACATAAGCTCGAATAAAGGGTGATCGTGCTTGTCGGGTCGGAGTTTCTATTCCAATTTCTCATACTTGAATGCAAATGCACTGATTTAGCACGGGAAACAGCGATTCCGCACAGAAATACACTTCTGAAACGAAGAACCGTCGAATCTGACATTGGCTCGAATAAATTGTGAGCGTGCTTGCCCGGTCGGAGTTTCTGTCTAATTTCGCATATTTGCATGCAAATGCACTGATCTAGCACGCGAAACAGCGATTCCGCACCGAAATACACTTCTGAAACGAAGAATCGTCGAATCTGACATAAGCTCGAATAAATCGTGATCGTGCTTGCCATGTCGGAGTTTCTGTGCCAATTTCGCATATTTGCATGCAAATGCACTGATCTAGCATGCGAAACAGCGATTCCGCACAGAAATACACTTCTGAAACGAAGAATCGTCGAATCTGACATAAGCTCGAATAAAGGGTGATCGTGCTTGTCGGGTCGGAGTTTCTATTCCAATTTCTCATACTTGAATGCAAATGCACTGATTTAGCACGGGAAACCGCGATTCCGCACAGAAATACACTTCTCAAACGAAGAATCGTCGAATCTGACATAGGCTCGAATAAATTGTGATCGTGCTTGCCCGGTCGGAGTTTCTGTCCAATTTCGCATATTTGCATGCAAATGCACTGATCTAGCACGCGAAACAGCGATTCCGCACAGAAATACACTTCTGAAACGAAGAACCGTCGAATCTGACGTTGGCTCGAATAAATTGTGAGCGTGCTTGCCCGGTCGGAGTTTCTGTCTAATTTCGCATATTTGCATGCAAATGCACTGATCTAGCACGCGAAACAGCGATTCCGCACCGAAATACACTTCTGAAACGAAGAATCGTCGAATCTGACATAAGCTCGAATAAATCGTGATCGTGCTTGCCATGTCGGAGTTTCTGTGCCAATTTCGCATATTTGCATGCAAATGCACTGATCTAGCATGCGAAACAGCGATTCCGCACAGAAATACACTTCTGAAACGAAGAATCGTCGAATCTGACATAAGCTCGAATAAAGGGTGATCGTGCTTGTCGGGTCGGAGTTTCTATTCCAATTTCTCATACTTGAATGCAAATGCACTGATTTAGCACGGAAACCGCGATTCCGCACAGAAATACACTTCTCAAACGAAGAATCGTCGAATCTGACATAGGCTCGAATAAATTGTGATCGTGCTTGCCCGGTCGGAGTTTCTGTCCAATTTCGCATATTTGCATGCAAATGCACTGATCTAGCACGCGAAACAGCGATTCCGCACCGAAATACACTTCTGAAACGAAGAATCGTCGAATCTGACATAAGCTCGAATAAATCGTGATCGTGCTTGCCTTGTCGGAGTTTCGGTGCCAATTTCGCATATTTGCATGCAAATGCACTGATCTAGCACGCGAAACAGCGATTCCGCACCGAAATACACTTCTGAAACGAAGAATCGTCGAATCTGACATAAGCTCGAATAAATCGTGATCGTGCTTGCCTTGTCGGAGTTTCTGTGCCAATTTCGCATATTTGCATGCAAATGCACTGATCTAGCACGCGAAACAGCGATTCCGCACAGAAATACACTTCCGAAACGAAGAATCGTCGAATCTGACATAAGCTCGAATAAAGGGTGATCGTGCTTGTCGGGTCGGAGTTTATATTCCAATTTCTCATACTTGAATGCAAATGCACTGATTTAGCACGGGAAACAGCGATTCCGCACAGAAATACACTTCTGAAACGAAGAATCGTCGAATCTGACATAGGCTCGAATAAATTGTGATCGTGCTTGCCCGGTCGGAGTTTCTATTCCAATTTGGCATACTTGCATGCAAATGCACTGATCTAGCACGCGAAACAGCGATTCTGCACTGAAACTCATTTGTGAAACGAATAATCGTCGAATCTGACATAAGCTCGAATAAATCGTGATCCTGCTAGCCGAATCGGAGTTTTCCTGCCAATTTCGCATATTTGCATGCAAATGCACTGATCTAGCGCGCGAAACAGCGATTCCGCACAGAAATACACTTCTGAAATGAAGAAACGTCGAATCTGACATAGGCTCGAATAAACTGTGAGCGTGCTTGCCGGGTCGGAGTTTCTGTGCCAATTTCGCATATTTGCATGCAAATGCACTGATCTAGCACGCGAAACAGCGATTCCGCACAGAAATACACTTCTGAAACGAAGAATCGTCGAATCTGACATAAGCTCGAATAACGGGTGATCGTGCTTGTAGGTCGGAGTTTCTATTGCAATTTCTCATACTTGCATGCAAATGCACTGATTTAGCACGGGAAACAGCGATTCCGCACAGAAATACACTTCTGAAACGAAGAATCGTCGAATCTGACATAGGCTCGAATAAATTGTGATCGTGCTTGCCCGGTCGGAGTTTCTGTCCAATTTCGCATATTTGCATGCAAATGCACTGATCTAGCACGCGAAACAGCGATTCCGCACCGAAATACACTTCTGAAACGAAGAATCGTCGAATCTGACATAAGCTCGAATAAATCGTGATCGTGCTTGCCTTGTCGGAGTTTCTGTGCCAATTTCGCATATTTGCATGCAAATGCACTGATCTAGCACGCGAACCAGCGATTCCGCACAGAAATACACTTCTGAGACGAAGAATCGTCGAATCTGACATAAGCTCGAATAAAGGGTGATCGTGCTTGTCGGGTCGGAGTTTCTATTGCAATTTCTCATACTTGCATGAAAATGCACTGATTTGCACGGGAAACAGCGATTCCGCACAGAAATACACTTCTGAAACGAAGAACCGTCGAATCTGACATTGGCTCGAATAAATTGTGAGCGTGCTTGCCCGGTCGGAGTTTCTGTCCAATTTCGCATATTTGCATGCAAATCCACTGATCTAGCACGCGAAACAGCGATTCCGCACCGAAATACACTTCTGAAACGAAGAATCGTCGAATCTGACATAAGCTCGAATAAATCGTGATCGTGCTTGCCTTGTCGGAGTTTCTGTGCCAATTTCGCATATTTGCATGCAAATGCACTGATCTAGCACGCGAACCAGCGATTCCGCACAGAAATACACTTCTGAGACGAAGAATCGTCGAATCTGACATAAGCTCGAATAAAGGGTGATCGTGCTTGTCGGGTCGGAGTTTCTATTCCAATTTCTCATACTTGCATGCAAATGCACTGATTTAGCACGGGAAACAGCGATTCCGCACAGAAATACACTTCTGAAACGAAGAATCGTCGAATCTGACATAGGGTCGAATAAATTGTGATCGTGCTTGCCCGGTCGGAGTTTCTGTCCAATTTCGCATATTTGCATGCAAATGCACTGATCTAGCACGCGAAACAGCGATTCCGCACCGAAATACACTTCTGAAACGAAGGATCGTCGAATCTGACATAAGCTCGAATAAATCGTGATCGTGCTTGCCTTGTCGGAGTTTCTGTGCCAATTTCGCATATTTGCATGCAAATGCACTGATCTAGCCCGCGAAACAGCGATTCCGCACAGAAATACACTTCTGAAACCAAGAATCGTCGAATCTGACATAAGCTCGAATAAAGGGTGATCGTGCTTGTCGGGTCGGAGTTTCTATTCCAATTTCTCATACTTGAATGCAAATGCACTGATTTAGCACGGGAAACAGCGATTCCGCACAGAAATACACTTCTGAAACGAAGAATCGTCGAATCTGACATAGGCTCGAATAAATTGTGATCGTGCTTGCCCGGTCGCAGTTTCTATTCCAATTTGGCATACTTGCATGCAAATGCACTGATCTAGCACGCGAAACAGCGATTCTGCACAGAAACTCATTTGTGAAACGAATAATCGTCGAATCTGACATAAGCTCGAATAAATCGTGATCCTGCTAGCCGAATCGGAGTTTTCCTGCCAATTTCGCATATTTGCATGCAAATGCACTGATCTAGCGCGCGAAACAGCGATTCCGCACAGAAATACACTTCTGAAACGAAGAAACGTCGAATCTGACATAGGCTCGAATAAATTGTGAGCGTGCTTGCCGGGTCGGAGTTTCTGTGCCAATTTCGCATATTTGCATGCAAATGCACTGATCTAGCACGCGAAACAGCGATTCCGCACAGAAATACACTTCTGAGACGAAGAATCGTCGAATCTGACATAAGCTCGAGTAAATCGTGATCGTGATTGCCGGGTCGGAGTTTCTATTCCAATTTCTCATACTTGCATGCAAATGCACTGATCTAGAACGCGAAACCGCGATTCCGCACAGAAATACGCTTCTGAAACGAAGAATCGTCGAATCTGACATAAGCTCCAATAAATCGTGATCGTGCTTGCCGCATCGGTGTTTCCGTGCCAATTTCGCATATTTGCATGCAAATGCACTGATCTAGCGCGCGAAACAGCGATTCCGCTCAGAAATACACTTCTGAAACGAAGAATCGTCGAATCTGATATAAGCTCGAATAAATCGTGATCGTGCTTGCCTTGTCGGAGTTTCTGTGCCAATTTGGCATATTTACATGCAAATGCACTGATCTAACCCGCGAAACCGCGATTCCGCACAGAAATACACTTCTCAAACGAAGAATCATCGAATCTGACATAGGCTCGAATAAATTGTGAGCGTGCTTGCCCGGTCGGAGTTTCTGTCCAATTCCGCATATTTGCATGCAAATGCACTGATCTAACCCGCGAAACCGAGATTCCGCACAGAAATACACTTCTCAAACGAAGAATCGTCGAATCTGACATAGGCTCGAATAAATTGTGAGCGTGCTTGCCCGGTCGGAGTTTCTGTCCAATTTCGCATATTTGCATGCAAATGCACTGATCTAGAGCGCGAAACAGCGATTCCGCTCAGAAATACACTTCTCAAACGAAGAATCGTCGAATCTGACATAGGCTCGAATAAATTGTGAGCGTGCTTGCCCGGTCGGAGTTTCTGTAAAATTTCTCATACTTGCATGCAAATGCACTGATCTAGAACGCGAAACCGCGATTCCGCACAGAAATACGCTTCTGAAACGAAGAATCGTCGAATCTGACATAAGCTCGAATAACGGGTGATCGTGCTTGTAGGTCGGAGTTTCTATTGCAATTTCTCATACTTGCATGCAAATGCACTGATTTAGCACGGGAAACAGCGATTCCGCACAGAAATACACTTCTGAAACGAAGAATCGTCGAATCTGACCTAGGCTCGAATAAATTGTGATCGTGCTTGCCCGGTCGGAGTTTCTGTCCAATTTCGCATATTTGCATGCAAATGCACTGATCTAGCACGCGAAACAGCGATTCCGCACCGAAATACACTTCTGAAACGAAGAATCGTCGAATCTGACATAAGCTCGAATAAATCGTGATCGTGCTTGCCTTGTCGGAGTTTCTGTGCCAATTTCGCATATTTGCATGCAAATGCACTGATCTAGCACGCGAACCAGCGATTCCGCACAGAAATACACTTCTGAGACGAAGAATCGTCGAATCTGACATAAGCTCGAATAAAGGGTGATCGTGCTTGTCGGGTCGGAGTTTCTATTGCAATTTCTCATACTTGCATGAAAATGCACTGATTTGCACGGGAAACAGCGATTCCGCACAGAAATACACTTCTGAAACGAAAAACCGTCGAATCTGACATTGGCTCGAATAAATTGTGAGCGTGCTTGCCCGGTCGGAGTTTCTGTCCAATTTCGCATATTTGCATGCAAATCCACTGATCTAGCACGCGAAACAGCGATTCCGCACCGAAATACACTTCTGAAACGAAGAATCGTCGAATCTGACATAAGCTCGAATAAATCGTGATCGTGCCTGCCTTGTCGGAGTTTCTGTGCCAATTTGGCATACTTGCATGCAAATGCACTGATCTAGCACGCGAAACAGCGATTCTGCACAGAAACTCATTTGTGAAACGAATAATCGTCGAATCTGACATAAGCTCGAATAAATCGTGATCCTGCTAGCCGAATCGGAGTTTTCCTGCCAATTTCGCATATTTGCATGCAAATGCACTGATCTAGCGCGCGAAACAGCGATTCCGCACAGAAATACACTTCTGAAACGAAGAAACGTCGAATCTGACATAGGCTCGAATAAATTGTGAGCGTGCTTGCCGGGTCGGAGTTTCTGTGCCAATTTCGCATATTTGCATGCAAATGCACTGATCTAGCGCGCGAAACAGCGATTCCGCTCAGAAATACACTTCTGAAACGAAGAATCGTCGAATCTGATATAAGCTCGAATAAATCGTGATCGTGCTTGCCTTGTCGGAGTTTCTGTGCCAATTTGGCATATTTACATGCAAATGCACTGATCTAACCCGCGAAACCGCGATTCCGCACAGAAATACACTTCTCAAACGAAGAATCGTCGAATCTGACATAGGCTCGAATAAATTGTGAGCGTGCTTGCCCGGTCGGAGTTTCTGTCCAATTTCGCATATTTGCATGCAAATGCACTGATCTAACCCGCGAAACCGCGATTCCGCACAGAAATACACTTCTCAAACGAAGAATCGTCGAATCTGACATAGGCTCGAATAAATTGTGAGCGTGCTTGCCCGGTCGGAGTTTCTGTCCAATTTCTCATACTTGCATGCAAATGCACTGATCTAGAACGCGAAACCGCGATTCCGCACAGAAATACGCTTCTGAAACGAAGAATCGTCGAATCTGACATAAGCTCGAATAAATCGTGATCGTGCTTGCCGCATCGGTGTTTCCGTGCCAATTTCGCATATTTGCATGCAAATGCACTGATCTAGCACGCGAAACAGCGATTCTGCACAGCAACTCATTTGTGTAACGAATAATCGTCGAATCTGACATAAGCTCGAATAAATCGTGATCCTGCTAGCCGAATCGGAGTTTTCCTGCCAATTTCGCATATTTGCATGCAAATGCACTGATCTAGCGCGCGAAACAGCGATTCCGCACAGAAATACACTTCTGAAACGAAGAAACGTCGAATCTGACATAGGCTCGAATAAATTGTGAGCGTGCTTGCCGGGTCGGAGTTTCTGTGCCAATTTCGCATATTTGCATGCAAATGCACTGATCTAGCACGCGAAACAGCGATTCCGCAGAGAAATACGCTTCTGAAACGAAGAATCGTCGAATCTGACATAAGCTCGAATAAATCGTGATCGTGCTTGCCTTGTCGGAGTTTCTGTGCCAATTTCGCATATTTGCATGCAAATGCACTGATCTAGCATGCGAAACAGCGATTCCGCACAGAAATACACTTCTGAAACGAAGAATCGACGAATCTGACATAAGCTCGAATAAAGGGTGATCGTGCTTGTCGGGTCGGAGTTTCTATTGCAATTTCTCATACTTGCATGAAAATGCACTGATTTGCACGGGAAACAGCGATTCCGCACTGAAATACACTTCTGAAACGAAGAGCCGTCGAATCTGACATTGGCTCGTATAAATTGTGAGCGTGCTTGCCCGGTCGGAGTTTCTGTCTAATTTCGCATATTTGCATGCAAATGCACTGATCTAGCACGCGAAACAGCGATTCCGCACCGAAATACACTTCTGAAACGAAGAATCGTCGAATCTGACATAAGCTCGAATAAATCGTGATCGTGCTTGCCTTGTCGGAGTTTCTGTGCCAATTTCGCATATTTGCATGCAAATGCACTGATCTAGCATGCGAAACAGCGATTCCGCACAGAAATACACTTCTGAAACGAAGAATCGACGAATCTGACATAAGCTCGAATAAAGGGTGATCGTGCTTGTCGGGTCGGAGTTTCTATTCCAATTTCTCATACTTGAATGCAAATGCACTGATTTAGCACGGGAAACCGCGATTCCGCACAGAAATACACTTCTCAAACGAAGAATCGTCGAATCTGACATAGGCTCGAATAAATTGTGATCGTGCTTGCCCGGTCGGAGTTTCTGTCCAATTTCGCATATTTGCATGCAAATGCACTGATCTAGCACGCGAAACAGCGATTCCGCACCGAAATACACTTCTGAAACGAAGAATCGTCGAATCTGACATATGCTCGAATAAATCGTGATCGTGCTTGCCTTGTCGGAGTTTCTGTGCCAATTTCGCATATTTGCATGCAAATGCACTGATCTAGCACGCGAACCAGCGATTCCGCACAGAAATATACTTCTGAGACGAAGAATCGTCGAATCTGACATAAGCTCGAATAAATCGTGATCGTGATTGCCGGGTCGGAGTTTCTATTCCAATTTCTCATACTTGCATGCAAATGCACTGATCTAGAACGCGAAACCGCGATTCCGCACAGAAATACGCTTCTGAAACGAAGAATCGTCGAATCTGACATAAGCTCCAATAAATCGTGATCGTGCTTGCCGCATCGGTGTTTCCGTGCCAATTTCGCATATTTGCATGCAAATGCACTGATCTAGCGCGCGAAACAGCGATTCCGCTCAGAAATACACTTCTGAAACGAAGAATCGTCGAATCTGATATAAGCTCGAATAAATCGTGATCGTGCTTGCCTTGTCGGAGTTTCTGTGCCAATTTGGCATATTTACATGCAAATGCACTGATCTAACCCGCGAAACCGCGATTCCGCACAGAAATACACTTCTCAAACGAAGAATCGTCGAATCTGACATAGGCTCGAATAAATTGTGAGCGTGCTTCCCCGGTCGGAGTTTCTGTCCAATTTCGCATATTTGCATGTAAATGCACTGATCTAACCCGCGAAACCGCGATTCCGCACAGAAATACACTTCTCAAACGAAGAATCGTCGAATCTGACATAGGCTCGAATAAATTGTGAGCGTGCTTGCCCGGTCGGAGTTTCTGTCCAATTTCGCATATTTGCATGCAAATGCACTGATCTAGCGCGCGAAACAGCGATTCCGCTCAGAAATACACTTCTGAAACGAAGAATCGTCGAATCTGATATAAGCTCGAATAAATCGTGATCGTGCTTGCCTTGTCGGAGTTTCTGTGCCAATTTGGCATATTTACATGCAAATGCACTGATCTAACCCGCGAAACCGCGATTCCGCACAGAAATACACTTCTCAAACGAAGAATCGTCGAATCTGACATAGGCTCGAATAAATTGTGAGCGTGCTTGCCCGGTCGGAGTTTCTGTCCAATTTCGCATATTTGCATGCAAATGCACTGATCTAACCCGCGAAACCGCGATTCCGCACAGAAATACACTTCTCAAACGAAGAATCGTCGAATCTGACATAGGCTCGAATAAATTGTGAGCGTGCTTGCCCGGTCGGAGTTTCTGTCCAATTTCTCATACTTGCATGCAAATGCACTGATCTAGAACGCGAAACCGCGATTCCGCACAGAAATACGCTTCTGAAACGAAGAATCGTCGAATCTGACATAAGCTCGAATAAATCGTGATCGTGCTTGCCGCATCGGTGTTTCCGTGCCAATTTCGCATATTTGCATGCAAATGCACTGATCTAGCACGCGAAACAGCGATTCTGCACAGAAACTCATTTGTGAAACGAATAATCGTCGAATCTGACATAAGCTCGAATAAATCGTGATCCTGCTAGCCGAATCGGAGTTTTCCTGCCAATTTCGCATATTTGCATGCAAATGCACTGATCTAGCGCGCGAAACAGCGATTCCGCACAGAAATACACTTCTGAAACGAAGAAACGTCGAATCTGACATAGGCTCGAATAAATTGTGAGCGTGCTTGCCGGGTCGGAGTTTCTGTGCCAATTTCGCATATTTGCATGCAAATGCACTGATCTAGCACGCGAAACAGCGATTCCGCACAGAAATACGCTTCTGAAACGAAGAATCGTCGAATCTGACATAAGCTCGAATAAATCGTGATCGTGCTTGCCGCATCGGTGTTTCCGTGCCAATTCCGCATATTTGCATGCAAATGCACTGATCTAGCGCGCGAAACAGCGATTCCGCTCAGAAATACACTTCTGAAACGAAGAATCGTCGCATCTGACATAAGCTCGAATAAATCGTGATCGTGCTTGCCTTGTCGGAGTTTCTGTGCCAATTTGGCATATTTACATGCAAATGCACTGATCTAACACGCGAAACCGCGATTCCGCACGGAAATACTCTTCTCAAACGAAGAATCGTCGAATCTGACATAAGCTCGAATAAATCGTGATCGTGCTTACCTTGTCGGAGTTTCTGTGCCAATTTCGCATATTTGCATGCAAATGCACTGATCTAGCACGCGAAACAGCAATTCCGCACAGAAATACACTTCTGAAACGAAGAGTCGTCGAATCTGACATAAGCTCGAATAAAGGGTGATCGTGATTGTCGGGTCGGAGTTTCTATTCCAATTTCTCATACCTGCATTCAAATGCACTGATTTAGCACGGGAAACAGCGATTTCGCACAGAAATACACTTCTGAAACGAAGAATTGTCGAATCTGACATAGGCTCGAATAAATTGTGATCATGCTTGCCCGGTCGGAGTTTCTATTCCAATTTGGCATACTTGCATGCAAATGCACTGATCTAGCACGCGAAACAGCGATTCTGCACAGAAACTCATTTGTGAAACGAATAATCGTCGAATCTGACATAAGCTCGAATAAATCGTGATCCTGCAAGCCGAATCGGAGTTTTCCTGCCAATTTCGCATATCTGCATGCAAATGCACTGATCTAGCACGCGAAACAGCGATTCCGCACAGAAATACACTTCTGAAACGAAGAATCGTCGAATCTGACATAAGCTTGAATAAATCGTGATCGTGATTGCCGGGTCGGAGTTTCTATTCCATTTTCTCATACTTGTATGCAAATGCACTGTTCTAAGAACACGAAACCGCGATTCCGCACAGAAATACGCTTCTGAAACGAAGAATCGTCGAATCTGACATAATCTCGAATAAATCGTGATCGTGCTTGCCGCATCGGTGTTTCCGTGCCAATTTCGCATATTTGCATGCAAATGCACTGATCTAGCGCGCGAAACAGCGATTCCGCTCAGAAATACACTTCTGAAACGAAGAATCGTCGCATCTGACATAAGCTCGAATAAATCGTGATCGTGCTTGCCTTGTCGGAGTTTCTGTGCCAATTTGGCATATTTACATGCAAATGCACTGATCTTGCACGCGAAACAGCGATTCCGCACAGAAATACACTTCTCACACGAAGAATCGTCGAATCTGACATAGGCTCGAATAAATTGTGAGCGTGCTTGCCGGGTCGGAGTTTCTGTGCCAATTTCGCATATTTGCGTGGAAATGCACTGATCTAGCACGCAAAACAGCGGTTCTGCACAGAAATACACTTCTGAAACGAAGAATCGTCGTATCTGACATAAACTCGATTAAATCGCGATCGTGCTTGTCGGGTCGGAGTTTCTATTCCAATTTCTCATACTTGCATGCAAATGCACTGATCTAGCACGCGAAACAGCGATTCCGCACCGAAATACACTTCTGAAACGAACAATCGTCGAATCTGACATAAGCTCGAATAAATCGTGATCGTGCTTGCCTTGTCGGAGTTTCTGTGCCAATTTCGCATATTTGCATGCAAATGCACTGATCTAGCACGCGAACCAGCGATTCCGCACAGAAATATACTTCTGAGACGAAGAATCGTCGAATCTGACATAAGCTCGAATAAATCGTGATCGTGATTGCCGGGTCGGAGTTTCTATTCCAATTTCTCATACTTGCATGCAAATGCACTGATCTAGAACGCGAAACCGCGATTCCGCACAGAAATACGCTTCTGAAACGAAGAATCGTCGAATCTGACATAAGCTCCAATAAATCGTGATCGTGCTTGCCGCATCGGTGTTTCCGTGCCAATTTCGCATATTTGCATGCAAATGCACTGATCTAGCGCGCGAAACAGCGATTCCGCTCAGAAATACACTTCTGAAACGAAGAATCGTCGAATCTGATATAAGCTCGAATAAATCGTGATCGTGCTTGCCTTGTCGGAGTTTCTGTGCCAATTTGGCATATTTACATGCAAATGCACTGATCTAACCCGCGAAACCGCGATTCCGCACAGAAATACACTTCTCAAACGAAGAATCGTCGAATCTGACATAGGCTCGAATAAATTGTGAGCGTGCTTCCCCGGTCGGAGTTTCTGTCCAATTTCGCATATTTGCATGTAAATGCACTGATCTAACCCGCGAAACCGCGATTCCGCACAGAAATACACTTCTCAAACGAAGAATCGTCGAATCTGACATAGGCTCGAATAAATTGTGAGCGTGCTTGCCCGGTCGGAGTTTCTGTCCAATTTCGCATATTTGCATGCAAATGCACTGATCTAGCGCGCGAAACAGCGATTCCGCTCAGAAATACACTTCTGAAACGAAGAATCGTCGAATCTGATATAAGCTCGAATAAATCGTGATCGTGCTTGCCTTGTCGGAGTTTCTGTGCCAATTTGGCATATTTACATGCAAATGCACTGATCTAACCCGCGAAACCGCGATTCCGCACAGAAATACACTTCTCAAACGAAGAATCGTCGAATCTGACATAGGCTCGAATAAATTGTGAGCGTGCTTGCCCGGTCGGAGTTTCTGTCCAATTTCGCATATTTGCATGCAAATGCACTGATCTAACCCGCGAAACCGCGATTCCGCACAGAAATACACTTCTCAAACGAAGAATCGTCGAATCTGACATAGGCTCGAATAAATTGTGAGCGTGCTTGCCCGGTCGGAGTTTCTGTCCAATTTCTCATACTTGCATGCAAATGCACTGATCTAGAACGCGAAACCGCGATTCCGCACAGAAATACGCTTCTGAAACGAAGAATCGTCGAATCTGAGATAAGCTCGAATAAATCGTGATCGTGCTTGCCGCATCGGTGTTTCCGTGCCAATTTCGCATATTTGCATGCAAATGCACTGATCTAGCACGCGAAACAGCGATTCTGCACAGAAACTCATTTGTGAAACGAATAATCGTCGAATCTGACATAAGCTCGAATAAATCGTGATCCTGCTAGCCGAATCGGAGTTTTCCTGCCAATTTCGCATATTTGCATGCAAATGCACTGATCTAGCGCGCGAAACAGCGATTCCGCACAGAAATACACTTCTGAAACGAAGAAACGTCGAATCTGACATAGGCTCGAATAAATTGTGAGCGTGCTTGCCGGGTCGGAGTTTCTGTGCCAATTTCGCATATTTGCATGCAAATGCACTGATCTAGCACGCGAAACAGCGATTCCGCACAGAAATACGCTTCTGAAACGAAGAATCGTCGAATCTGACATAAGCTCGAATAAATCGTGATCGTGCTTGCCGCATCGGTGTTTCCGTGCCAATTCCGCATATTTGCATGCAAATGCACTGATCTAGCGCGCGAAACAGCGATTCCGCTCAGAAATACACTTCTGAAACGAAGAATCGTCGCATCTGACATAAGCTCGAATAAATCGTGATCGTGCTTGCCTTGTCGGAGTTTCTGTGCCAATTTGGCATATTTACATGCAAATGCACTGATCTAACACGCGAAACCGCGATTCCGCACGGAAATACTCTTCTCAAACGAAGAATCGTCGAATCTGACATAAGCTCGAATAAATCGTGATCGTGCTTACCTTGTCGGAGTTTCTGTGCCAATTTCGCATATTTGCATGCAAATGCACTGATCTAGCACGCGAAACAGCAATTCCGCACAGAAATACACTTCTGAAACGAAGAGTCGTCGAATCTGACATAAGCTCGAATAAAGGGTGATCGTGATTGTCGGGTCGGAGTTTCTATTCCAATTTCTCATACCTGCATTCAAATGCACTGATTTAGCACGGGAAACAGCGATTTCGCACAGAAATACACTTCTGAAACGAAGAATTGTCGAATCTGACATAGGCTCGAATAAATTGTGATCATGCTTGCCCGGTCGGAGTTTCTATTCCAATTTGGCATACTTGCATGCAAATGCACTGATCTAGCACGCGAAACAGCGATTCTGCACAGAAACTCATTTGTGAAACGAATAATCGTCGAATCTGACATAAGCTCGAATAAATCGTGATCCTGCAAGCCGAATCGGAGTTTTCCTGCCAATTTCGCATATCTGCATGCAAATGCACTGATCTAGCACGCGAAACAGCGATTCCGCACAGAAATACACTTCTGAAACGAAGAATCGTCGAATCTGACATAAGCTTGAATAAATCGTGATCGTGATTGCCGGGTCGGAGTTTCTATTCCATTTTCTCATACTTGTATGCAAATGCACTGTTCTAAGAACACGAAACCGCGATTCCGCACAGAAATACGCTTCTGAAACGAAGAATCGTCGAATCTGACATAATCTCGAATAAATCGTGATCGTGCTTGCCGCATCGGTGTTTCCGTGCCAATTTCGCATATTTGCATGCAAATGCACTGATCTAGCGCGCGAAACAGCGATTCCGCTCAGAAATACACTTCTGAAACGAAGAATCGTCGCATCTGACATAAGCTCGAATAAATCGTGATCGTGCTTGCCTTGTCGGAGTTTCTGTGCCAATTTCGCATATTTGCATGCAAATGCACTGATCTAGCACGCGAAACAGCGATTCTGCACAGAAACTCATTTGTGAAACGAATAATCGTCGAATCTGACATAAGCTCGAATAAATCGTGATCCTGCTAGCCGAATCGGAGTTTTCCTGCCAATTTCGCATATTTGCATGCAAATGCACTGATCTAGCGCGCGAAACAGCGATTCCGCACAGAAATACACTTCTGAAACGAAGAAACGTCGAATCTGACATAGGCTCGAATAAATTGTGAGCGTGCTTGCCGGGTCGGAGTTTCTGTGCCAATTTCGCATATTTGCATGCAAATGCACTGATCTAGCACGCGAAACAGCGATTCCGCACAGAAATACGCTTCTGAAACGAAGAATCGTCGAATCTGACATAAGCTCGAATAAATCGTGATCGTGCTTGCCGCATCGGTGTTTCCGTGCCAATTCCGCATATTTGCATGCAAATGCACTGATCTAGCGCGCGAAACAGCGATTCCGCTCAGAAATACACTTCTGAAACGAAGAATCGTCGCATCTGACATAAGCTCGAATAAATCGTGATCGTGCTTGCCTTGTCGGAGTTTCTGTGCCAATTTGGCATATTTACATGCAAATGCACTGATCTAACACGCGAAACCGCGATTCCGCACGGAAATACTCTTCTCAAACGAAGAATCGTCGAATCTGACATAAGCTCGAATAAATCGTGATCGTGCTTACCTTGTCGGAGTTTCTGTGCCAATTTCGCATATTTGCATGCAAATGCACTGATCTAGCACGCGAAACAGCAATTCCGCACAGAAATACACTTCTGAAACGAAGAGTCGTCGAATCTGACATAAGCTCGAATAAAGGGTGATCGTGATTGTCGGGTCGGAGTTTCTATTCCAATTTCTCATACCTGCATTCAAATGCACTGATTTAGCACGGGAAACAGCGATTTCGCACAGAAATACACTTCTGAAACGAAGAATTGTCGAATCTGACATAGGCTCGAATAAATTGTGATCATGCTTGCCCGGTCGGAGTTTCTATTCCAATTTGGCATACTTGCATGCAAATGCACTGATCTAGCACGCGAAACAGCGATTCTGCACAGAAACTCATTTGTGAAACGAATAATCGTCGAATCTGACATAAGCTCGAATAAATCGTGATCCTGCAAGCCGAATCGGAGTTTTCCTGCCAATTTCGCATATCTGCATGCAAATGCACTGATCTAGCACGCGAAACAGCGATTCCGCACAGAAATACACTTCTGAAACGAAGAATCGTCGAATCTGACATAAGCTTGAATAAATCGTGATCGTGATTGCCGGGTCGGAGTTTCTATTCCATTTTCTCATACTTGTATGCAAATGCACTGTTCTAAGAACACGAAACCGCGATTCCGCACAGAAATACGCTTCTGAAACGAAGAATCGTCGAATCTGACATAATCTCGAATAAATCGTGATCGTGCTTGCCGCATCGGTGTTTCCGTGCCAATTTCGCATATTTGCATGCAAATGCACTGATCTAGCGCGCGAAACAGCGATTCCGCTCAGAAATACACTTCTGAAACGAAGAATCGTCGCATCTGACATAAGCTCGAATAAATCGTGATCGTGCTTGCCTTGTCGGAGTTTCTGTGCCAATTTGGCATATTTACATGCAAATGCACTGATCTTGCACGCGAAACAGCGATTCCGCACAGAAATACACTTCTCACACGAAGAATCGTCGAATCTGACATAGGCTCGAATAAATTGTGAGCGTGCTTGCCGGGTCGGAGTTTCTGTGCCAATTTCGCATATTTGCGTGGAAATGCACTGATCTAGCACGCAAAACAGCGGTTCTGCACAGAAATACACTTCTGAAACGAAGAATCGTCGTATCTGACATAAACTCGATTAAATCGCGATCGTGCTTGTCGGGTCGGAGTTTCTATTCCAATTTCTCATACTTGCATGCAAATGCACTGATCTAGCACGCGAAACAGCGATTCCGCACCGAAATACACTTCTGAAACGAACAATCGTCGAATCTGACATAAGCTCGAATAAATCGTGATCGTGCTTGCCTTGTCGGAGTTTCTGTGCCAATTTCGCATATTTGCATGCAAATGCACTGATCTAGCACGCGAAACACCGATTCCGCACAGAAATACACTTCCGAAACGAAGAATCGTCGAATCTGACATAAGCTCGAATAAAGGGTGATCGTGCTTGCCGGGTCGGAGTTTCTATTCCAATTTCTCATACTTGAATGCAAATGCACTGATTTAGCACGGGAAACAGCGATTCCGCACAGAAATACACTTCTGAAACGAAGAATCGTCGAATCTGACATAGGCTCGAATAAATTGTGATCGTGCTTGCCCGGTCGGAGTTTCTATTCCAATTTGGCATACTTGCATGCAAATGCACTGATCTAGCACGCGAAACAGCGATTCTGCACTGAAACTCATTTGTGAAACGAATAATCGTCGAATCTGACATAAGCTCGAATAAATCGTGATCCTGCTAGCCGAATCGGAGTTTTCCTGCCAATTTCGCATATTTGCATGCAAATGCACTGATCTAGCACGCGAAACACCGATTCCGCACAGAAATACACTTCTGAGACGAAGAATCGTCGAATCTGACATAAGCTCGAATAAAGGGTGATCGTGCTTGTCGGGTCGGAGTTTCTATTGCAATTTCTCATACTTGCATGAAAATGCACTGATTTGCACGGGGAACAGCGATTCCGCACAGAAATACACTTCTGAAACGAAGAACCGTCGAATCTGACATTGGCTCGAATAAATTGTGAGCGTGCTTGCCCGGTCGGAGTTTCTGTCTAATTTCGCATATTTGCATGCAAATGCACTGATCTAGCACGCGAAACAGCGATTCCGAACCGAAATACACTTCTGAAACGAAGAAACGTCGAATCTGACATAAGCTCGAATAAATTGTGATCGTGCTTGCCCGGTCGGAGTTTCTGTCCAATTTCGCATATTTGCATGCAAATGCACTGATCTAGCACGCGAACCAGCGATTCCGCACAGAAATACACTTCTGAGACGAAGAATCGTCGAATCTGACATAAGCTCGAATAAATCGTGATCGTGATTGCCGGGTCGGAGTTTCTATTCCAATTTCTCATACTTGCATGCAAATGCACTGATCTAGAACGCGAAACCGCGATTCCGCACAGAAATACGCTTCTGAAACGAAGAATCGTCGAATCTGACATAAGCTCCAATAAATCGTGATCGTGCTTGCCGCATCGGTGTTTCCGTGCCAATTTCGCATATTTGCATGCAAATGCACTGATCTAGCGCGCGAAACAGCGATTCCGCTCAGAAATACACTTCTGAAACGAAGAATCGTCGAATCTGATATAAGCTCGAATAAATCGTGATCGTGCTTGCCTTGTCGGAGTTTCTGTGCCAATTTGGCATATTTACATGCAAATGCACTGATCTAACCCGCGAAACCGCGATTCCGCACAGAAATACACTTCTCAAACGAAGAATCGTCGAATCTGACATAGGCTCGAATAAATTGTGAGCGTGCTTCCCCGGTCGGAGTTTCTGTCCAATTTCGCATATTTGCATGCAAATGCACTGATCTAACCCGCGAAACCGCGATTCCGCACAGAAATACACTTCTCAAACGAAGAATCGTCGAATCTGACATAGGCTCGAATAAATTGTGAGCGTGCTTGCCCGGTCGGAGTTTCTGTCCAATTTCGCATATTTGCATGCAAATGCACTGATCTAGCGCGCGAAACAGCGATTCCGCTCAGAAATACACTTCTGAAACGAAGAATCGTCGAATCTGATATAAGCTCGAATAAATCGTGATCGTGCTTGCCTTGTCGGAGTTTCTGTGCCAATTTGGCATATTTACATGCAAATGCACTGATCTAGAACGCGAAACCGCGATTCCGCACAGAAATACGCTTCTGAAACGAAGAATCGTCGAATCTGACATAAGCTCGAATAAATCGTGATCGTGCTTGCCGCATCGGTGTTTCCGTGCCAATTCCGCATATTTGCATGCAAATGCACTGATCTAGCGCGCGAAACAGCGATTCCGCTCAGAAATACACTTCTGAAACGAAGAATCGTCGCATCTGACATAAGCTCGAATAAATCGTGATCGTGCTTGCCTTGTCGGAGTTTCTGTGCCAATTTGGCATATTTACATGCAAATGCACTGATCTAACACGCGAAACCGCGATTCCGCACGGAAATACTCTTCTCAAACGAAGAATCGTCGAATCTGACATAAGCTCGAATAAATCGTGATCGTGCTTACCTTGTCGGAGTTTCTGTGCCAATTTCGCATATTTGCATGCAAATGCACTGATCTAGCACGCGAAACAGCAATTCCGCACAGAAATACACTTCTGAAACGAAGAGTCGTCGAATCTGACATAAGCTCGAATAAAGGGTGATCGTGATTGTCGGGTCGGAGTTTCTATTCCAATTTCTCATACCTGCATTCAAATGCACTGATTTAGCACGGGAAACAGCGATTTCGCACAGAAATACACTTCTGAAACGAAGAATTGTCGAATCTGACATAGGCTCGAATAAATTGTGATCATGCTTGCCCGGTCGGAGTTTCTATTCCAATTTGGCATACTTGCATGCAAATGCACTGATCTAGCACGCGAAACAGCGATTCTGCACAGAAACTCATTTGTGAAACGAATAATCGTCGAATCTGACATAAGCTCGAATAAATCGTGATCCTGCAAGCCGAATCGGAGTTTTCCTGCCAATTTCGCATATCTGCATGCAAATGCACTGATCTAGCACGCGAAACAGCGATTCCGCACAGAAATACACTTCTGAAACGAAGAATCGTCGAATCTGACATAAGCTTGAATAAATCGTGATCGTGATTGCCGGGTCGGAGTTTCTATTCCATTTTCTCATACTTGTATGCAAATGCACTGTTCTAAGAACACGAAACCGCGATTCCGCACAGAAATACGCTTCTGAAACGAAGAATCGTCGAATCTGACATAATCTCGAATAAATCGTGATCGTGCTTGCCGCATCGGTGTTTCCGTGCCAATTTCGCATATTTGCATGCAAATGCACTGATCTAGCGCGCGAAACAGCGATTCCGCTCAGAAATACACTTCTGAAACGAAGAATCGTCGCATCTGACATAAGCTCGAATAAATCGTGATCGTGCTTGCCTTGTCGGAGTTTCTGTGCCAATTTGGCATATTTACATGCAAATGCACTGATCTTGCACGCGAAACAGCGATTCCGCACAGAAATACACTTCTCACACGAAGAATCGTCGAATCTGACATAGGCTCGAATAAATTGTGAGCGTGCTTGCCGGGTCGGAGTTTCTGTGCCAATTTCGCATATTTGCGTGGAAATGCACTGATCTAGCACGCAAAACAGCGGTTCTGCACAGAAATACACTTCTGAAACGAAGAATCGTCGTATCTGACATAAACTCGATTAAATCGCGATCGTGCTTGTCGGGTCGGAGTTTCTATTCCAATTTCTCATACTTGCATGCAAATGCACTGATCTAGCACGCGAAACAGCGATTCCGCACCGAAATACACTTCTGAAACGAACAATCGTCGAATCTGACATAAGCTCGAATAAATCGTGATCGTGCTTGCCTTGTCGGAGTTTCTGTGCCAATTTCGCATATTTGCATGCAAATGCACTGATCTAGCACGCGAAACACCGATTCCGCACAGAAATACACTTCCGAAACGAAGAATCGTCGAATCTGACATAAGCTCGAATAAAGGGTGATCGTGCTTGCCGGGTCGGAGTTTCTATTCCAATTTCTCATACTTGAATGCAAATGCACTGATTTAGCACGGGAAACAGCGATTCCGCACAGAAATACACTTCTGAAACGAAGAATCGTCGAATCTGACATAGGCTCGAATAAATTGTGATCGTGCTTGCCCGGTCGGAGTTTCTATTCCAATTTGGCATACTTGCATGCAAATGCACTGATCTAGCACGCGAAACAGCGATTCTGCACTGAAACTCATTTGTGAAACGAATAATCGTCGAATCTGACATAAGCTCGAATAAATCGTGATCCTGCTAGCCGAATCGGAGTTTTCCTGCCAATTTCGCATATTTGCATGCAAATGCACTGATCTAGCACGCGAAACACCGATTCCGCACAGAAATACACTTCTGAGACGAAGAATCGTCGAATCTGACATAAGCTCGAATAAAGGGTGATCGTGCTTGTCGGGTCGGAGTTTCTATTGCAATTTCTCATACTTGCATGAAAATGCACTGATTTGCACGGGGAACAGCGATTCCGCACAGAAATACACTTCTGAAACGAAGAACCGTCGAATCTGACATTGGCTCGAATAAATTGTGAGCGTGCTTGCCCGGTCGGAGTTTCTGTCTAATTTCGCATATTTGCATGCAAATGCACTGATCTAGCACGCGAAACAGCGATTCCGAACCGAAATACACTTCTGAAACGAAGAAACGTCGAATCTGACATAAGCTCGAATAAATCGTGATCGTGCTTGCCTTGTCGGAGTTTCTGTGCCAATTTCGCATATTTTCATGCAAATGCACTGATCTAGCATGCGAAACAGCGATTCCGCACAGAAATACACTTCTGAAACGAAGAATCGTCGAATCTGACATAGGCTCGAATAAATTGTGATCGTGCTTGCCCGGTCGGAGTTGCTATTCCAATTTGGCATACTTGCATGCAAATGCACTGATCTAGCACGCGAAACAGCGATTCTGCACTGAAACTCATTTGTGAAACGAATAATCGTCGAATCTGACATAAGCTCGAATAAATCGTGATCCTGCTAGCCGAATCGGAGTTTTCCTGCCAATTTCGCATATTTGCATGCAAATGCACTGATCTAGCGCGCGAAACAGCGATTCCGCACAGAAATACACTTCTGAAACGAAGAAACGTCGAATCTGACATAGGCTCGAATAAATTGTGAGCGTGCTTGCCGGGTCGGAGTTTCTGTGCCAATTTCGCATATTTGCATGCAAATGCACTGATCTAGCACGCGAAACAGCGATTCCGCACAGAAATACGCTTCTGAAACGAAGAATCGTCGAATCTGACATAAGCTCGAATAAATCGTGATCGTGCTTGCCGCATCGGTGTTTCCGTGCCAATTCCGCATATTTGCATGCAAATGCACTGATCTAGCGCGCGAAACAGCGATTCCGCTCAGAAATACACTTCTGAAACGAAGAATCGTCGCATCTGACATAAGCTCGAATAAATCGTGATCGTGCTTGCCTTGTCGGAGTTTCTGTGCCAATTTGGCATATTTACATGCAAATGCACTGATCTAACACGCGAAACCGCGATTCCGCACGGAAATACACTTCTCAAACGAAGAATCGTCGAATCTGACATAAGCTCGAATAAATCGTGATCGTGCTTGCCTTGTCGGAGTTTCTGTGCCAATTTGGCATATTTGCATGCAAATGCACTGATCTAGCACGCGAAACAGCGATTCCGCACAGAAATACACTTCTGAGACGAAGAATCGTCGAATCTGACATAAGCTCGAATAAAGGGTGATCATGCTTGTCGGGTCGGAGTTTCTATTCCAATTTCTCATACTTGAATGCAAATGCACTGATCTAGCACGCGAAACAGCGATTCCGCACAGAAATACACTTCTGAAACGAAGAATCGTCGAATCTGACATAAGCTCGAATAAAGGGTGATCGTGCTTGCCCGGTCGGAGTTTCTATTCCAATTTGGCATACTTGCATGCAAATGCACTGATCTAGCACGCGAAACAGCGATTCTGCACAGAAACTCATTTGTGAAACGAATAATCGTCGAATGTGACATAAGCTCGAATAAATCGTGATCCTGCTAGCCGAATCGGTGTTTTCCTGCCAATTTCGCATATTTGCATGCAAATGCACTGATCTGGCGCGCGAAACAGCGATTCCGCACAGAAATACACTTCTGAAACGAAGAAACGTCGAATCTGACATAGGCTCGAATAAATTGTGAGCGTGCTTGCCGGGTCGGAGTTTCTGTGCCAATTTCGCATATTTGCATGCAAATGCACTGATCTAGCACGCGAAACAGCGATTCCGCACAGAAATACACTTCTGAGACGAAGAATCGTCGAATCTGCCATAAGCTCGAATAAAGGGTGATCGTGCTTGTCGGGTCGGAGTTTCTATTGCAATTTCTCATACTTGCATGAAAATGCACTGATTTGCACGGGAAACAGCGATTCCGCACAGAAATACACTTCTGAAACGAAGAACCGTCGAATCTGACATTGGCTCGAATAAATTGTGAGCGTGCTTGCCTTGTCGGAGTTTCTGTCTAATTTCGCATATTTGCATGCAAATGCACTGATCTAGCACGCGAAACAGCGATTCCGCACCGAAATACACTTCTGAAACGAAGAATCGTCGAATCTGACATAAGCTCGAATAAATCGTGATCGTGCTTGCCTTGTCGGAGTTTCTGTGCCAATTTCGCATATTTGCATGCAAATGCACTGATCTAGCATGCGAAACAGCGATTCCGCACAGAAATACACTTCTGAAACGAAGAATCGACGAATCTGACATAAGCTCGAATAAAGGGTGATCGTGCTTGTCGGGTCGGAGTTTCTATTCCAATTTCTCATACTTGAATGCAAATGCACTGATTTAGCACGGGAAACCGCGATTCCGCACAGAAATACACTTCTCAAACGAAGAATCGTCGAATCTGACATAGGCTCGAATAAATTGTGATCGTGCTTGCCCGGTCGGAGTTTCTGTCCAATTTCGCATATTTGCATGCAAATGCACTGATGTAGCACGCGAACCAGCGATTCCGCACAGAAATACACTTCTGAGACGAAGAATCGTCGAATCTGACATAAGCTCGAATAAAGGGTGATCGTGCTTGTCGGGTCGGAGTTTCTATTGCAATTTCTCATACTTGCATGAAAATGCACTGATTTGCACGGGAAACAGCGATTCCGCACAGAAATACACTTCTGAAACGAAGAACCGTCGAATCTGACATTGGCTCGAATAAATTGTGAGCGTGCTTGCCCGGTCGGAGTTTCTGTCTAATTTCGCATATTTGCATGCAAATGCACTGATCTAGCACGCGAAACAGCGATTCCGCACCGAAATACACTTCTGAAACGAAGAATCGTCGAATCTGACATAAGCTCGAATAAATCGTGATCGTGCTTGCCTTGTCGGAGTTTGTGCCAATTTCGCATATTTGCATGCAAATGCACTGATCTAGCATGCGAAACAGCGATTCCGCACAGAAATACACTTCTGAAACGAAGAATCGACGAATCTGACATAAGCTCGAATAAAGGGTGATCGTGCTTGTCGGGTCGGAGTTTCTATTCCAATTTCTCATACTTGAATGCAAATGCACTGATTTAGCACGGGAAACCGCGATTCCGCACAGAAATACACTTCTCAAACGAAGAATCGTCGAGTCTGACATAGGCTCGAATAAATTGTGATCGTGCTTGCCCGGTCGGAGTTTCTGTCCAATTTCGCATATTTGCATGCAAATGCACTGATCTAGCACGCGAAACAGCGATTCCGCACAGAAATACACTTCTGAGACGAAGAATCGTCGAATCTGACATAAGCTCGAATAAATCGTGATCGTGATTGCCGGGTCGGAGTTTCTATTCCAATTTCTCATACTTGCATGCAAATGCACTGATCTAGAACGCGAAACCGCGATTCCGCACAGAAATACGCTTCTGAAACGAAGAATCGTCGAATCTGACATAAGCTCCAATAAATCGTGATCGTGCTTGCCGCATCGGTGTTTCCGTGCCAATTCCGCATATTTGCATGCAAATGCACTGATCTAGCGCGCGAAACAGCGATTCCGCTCAGAAATACACTTCTGAAACGAAGAATCGTCGCATCTGACATAAGCTCGAATAAATCGTGATCGTGCTTGCCTTGTCGGAGTTTCTGTGCCAATTTGGCATATTTACATGCAAATGCACTGATCTAACACGCGAAACCGCGATTCCACACGGAAATACACTTCTCAAACGAAGAATCGTCGAATCTGACATAAGCTCGAATAAATCGTGATCGTGCTTGCCTTGTCGGAGTTTCTGTGCCAATTTCGCATATTTGCATGCAAATGCACTGATCTAGCACGCGAAACAGCGATTCCGCACAGAAATACACTTCTGAAACGAAGAATCGTCGAATCTGACATAAGCTCGAATAAAGGGTGATCGTGCTTGCCCGGTCGGAGTTTCTATTCCAATTTGGCATACTTGCATGCAAATGCACTGATCTAGCACGCGAAACAGCGATTCTGCACAGAAACTCATTTGTGAAACGAATAATCGTCGAATGTGACATAAGCTCGAATAAATCGTGATCCTGCTAGCCGAATCGGTGTTTTCCTGCCAATTTCGCATATTTGCATGCAAATGCACTGATCTGGCGCGCGAAACAGCGATTCCGCACAGAAATACACTTCTGAAACGAAGAAACGTCGAATCTGACATAGGCTCGAATAAATTGTGAGCGTGCTTGCCGGGTCGGAGTTTCTGTGCCAATTTCGCATATTTGCATGCAAATGCACTGATCTAGCACGCGAAACAGCGATTCCGCACAGAAATACACTTCTGAGACGAAGAATCGTCGAATCTGCCATAAGCTCGAATAAAGGGTGATCGTGCTTGTCGGGTCGGAGTTTCTATTGCAATTTCTCATACTTGCATGAAAATGCACTGATTTGCACGGGAAACAGCGATTCCGCACAGAAATACACTTCTGAAACGAAGAACCGTCGAATCTGACATTGGCTCGAATAAATTGTGAGCGTGCTTGCCTTGTCGGAGTTTCTGTCTAATTTCGCATATTTGCATGCAAATGCACTGATCTAGCACGCGAAACAGCGATTCCGCACCGAAATACACTTCTGAAACGAAGAATCGTCGAATCTGACATAAGCTCGAATAAATCGTGATCGTGCTTGCCTTGTCGGAGTTTCTGTGCCAATTTCGCATATTTGCATGCAAATGCACTGATCTAGCATGCGAAACAGCGATTCCGCACAGAAATACACTTCTGAAACGAAGAATCGACGAATCTGACATAAGCTCGAATAAAGGGTGATCGTGCTTGTCGGGTCGGAGTTTCTATTCCAATTTCTCATACTTGAATGCAAATGCACTGATTTAGCACGGGAAACCGCGATTCCGCACAGAAATACACTTCTCAAACGAAGAATCGTCGAATCTGACATAGGCTCGAATAAATTGTGATCGTGCTTGCCCGGTCGGAGTTTCTGTCCAATTTCGCATATTTGCATGCAAATGCACTGATGTAGCACGCGAACCAGCGATTCCGCACAGAAATACACTTCTGAGACGAAGAATCGTCGAATCTGACATAAGCTCGAATAAAGGGTGATCGTGCTTGTCGGGTCGGAGTTTCTATTGCAATTTCTCATACTTGCATGAAAATGCACTGATTTGCACGGGAAACAGCGATTCCGCACAGAAATACACTTCTGAAACGAAGAACCGTCGAATCTGACATTGGCTCGAATAAATTGTGAGCGTGCTTGCCCGGTCGGAGTTTCTGTCTAATTTCGCATATTTGCATGCAAATGCACTGATCTAGCACGCGAAACAGCGATTCCGCACCGAAATACACTTCTGAAACGAAGAATCGTCGAATCTGACATAAGCTCGAATAAATCGTGATCGTGCTTGCCTTGTCGGAGTTTCTGTGCCAATTTCGCATATTTGCATGCAAATGCACTGATCTAGCATGCGAAACAGCGATTCCGCACAGAAATACACTTCTGAAACGAAGAATCGACGAATCTGACATAAGCTCGAATAAAGGGTGATCGTGCTTGTCGGGTCGGAGTTTCTATTCCAATTTCTCATACTTGAATGCAAATGCACTGATTTACCACGGGAAACCGCGATTCCGCACAGAAATACACTTCTCAAACGAAGAATCGTCGAATCTGACATAGGCTCGAATAAATTGTGATCGTGCTTGCCCGGTCGGAGTTTCTGTCCAATTTCGTATATTTGCATGCAAATGCACTGATCTAGCACGCGAACCAGCGATTCCGCACAGAAATACACTTCTGAGACGAAGAATCGTCGAATCTGACATAAGCTCGAATAAAGGGTGATCGTGCTTGTCGGGTCGGAGTTTCTATTGCAATTTCTCATACTTGCATGAAAATGCACTGATTTGCACGGGAAACAGCGATTCCGCACAGAAATACACTTCTGAAACGAAGAATCGTCGAATCTGACATAGGCTCGAATAAATTGTGATCGTGCTTGCCCGGTCGGAGTTTCTGTCCAATTTCGCATATTTGCATGCAAATGCACTGATCTAGCACGCGAAACAGCGATTCCGCACCGAAATACACTTCTGAAACGAAGAATCGTCGAATCTGACATAAGCTCGAATAAATCGTGATCGTGCTTGCCTTGTCGGAGTTTCTGTGCCAATTTCGCATATTTGCATGCAAATGCACTGATCTAGCACGCGAAACAGCGATTCCGCACAGAAATACACTTCTGAAACCAAGAATCGTCGAATCTGACATAAGCTCGAATAAAGGGTGATCATGCTTGTCGGGTCGGAGTTTCTATTCCAATTTCTCATACTTGAATGCAAATGCACTGATTTAGCACGGGAAACAGCGATTCCGCACAGAAATACACTTCTGAAACGAAGAATCGTCGAATCTGACATAGGCTCGAATAAATTGTGATCGTGCTTGCCCGGTCGCAGTTTCTATTCCAATTTGGCATACTTGCATGCAAATGCACTGATCTAGCACGCGAAACAGCGATTCTGCACAGAAACTCATTTGTGAAACGAATAATCGTCGAATCTGACATAAGCTCGAATAAATCGTGATCCTGCTAGCCGAATCGGAGTTTTCCTGCCAATTTCGCATATTTGCATGCAAATGCACTGATCTGGCGCGCGAAACAGCGATTCCGCACAGAAATACACTTCTGAAACGAAGAAACGTCGAATCTGACATAGGCTCGAATAAATTGTGAGCGTGCTTGCCGGGTCGGAGTTTCTGTGCCAATTTCGCATATTTGCATGCAAATGCACTGATCTAGCACGCGAAACAGCGATTCCGCACAGAAATACACTTCTGAGACGAAGAATCGTCGAATCTGCCATAAGCTCGAATAAAGGGTGATCGTGCTTGTCGGGTCGGAGTTTCTATTGCAATTTCTCATACTTGCATGAAAATGCACTGATTTGCACGGGACACAGCGATTCCGCACAGAAATACACTTCTGAAACGAAGAACCGTCGAATCTGACATTGGCTCGAATAAATTGTGAGCGTGCTTGCCTTGTCGGAGTTTCTGTCTAATTTCGCATATTTGCATGCAAATGCACTGATCTAGCACGCGAAACAGCGATTCCGCACCGAAATACACTTCTGAAACGAAGAATCGTCGAATCTGACATAAGCTCGAATAAATCGTGATCGTGCTTGCCTTGTCGGAGTTTCTGTGCCAATTTCGCATATTTGCATGCAAATGCACTGATCTAGCATGCGAAACAGCGATTCCGCACAGAAATACACTTCTGAAACGAAGAATCGACGAATCTGACATAAGCTCGAATAAAGGGTGATCGTGCTTGTCGGGTCGGAGTTTCTATTCCAATTTCTCATACTTGAATGCAAATGCACTGATTTAGCACGGGAAACCGCGATTCCGCACAGAAATACACTTCTCAAACGAAGAATCGTCGAATCTGACATAGGCTCGAATAAATTGTGATCGTGCTTGCCCGGTCGGAGTTTCTGTCCAATTTCGCATATTTGCATGCAAATGCACTGATGTAGCACGCGAACCAGCGATTCCGCACAGAAATACACTTCTGAGACGAAGAATCGTCGAATCTGACATAAGCTCGAATAAAGGGTGATCGTGCTTGTCGGGTCGGAGTTTCTATTGCAATTTCTCATACTTGCATGAAAATGCACTGATTTGCACGGGAAACAGCGATTCCGCACAGAAATACACTTCTGAAACGAAGAACCGTCGAATCTGACATTGGCTCGAATAAATTGTGAGCGTGCTTGCCCGGTCGGAGTTTCTGTCTAATTTCGCATATTTGCATGCAAATGCACTGATCTAGCACGCGAAACAGCGATTCCGCACCGAAATACACTTCTGAAACGAAGAATCGTCGAATCTGACATAAGCTCGAATAAATCGTGATCGTGCTTGCCTTGTCGGAGTTTGTGCCAATTTCGCATATTTGCATGCAAATGCACTGATCTAGCATGCGAAACAGCGATTCCGCACAGAAATACACTTCTGAAACGAAGAATCGACGAATCTGACATAAGCTCGAATAAAGGGTGATCGTGCTTGTCGGGTCGGAGTTTCTATTCCAATTTCTCATACTTGAATGCAAATGCACTGATTTAGCACGGGAAACCGCGATTCCGCACAGAAATACACTTCTCAAACGAAGAATCGTCGAGTCTGACATAGGCTCGAATAAATTGTGATCGTGCTTGCCCGGTCGGAGTTTCTGTCCAATTTCGCATATTTGCATGCAAATGCACTGATCTAGCACGCGAAACAGCGATTCCGCACAGAAATACACTTCTGAGACGAAGAATCGTCGAATCTGACATAAGCTCGAATAAATCGTGATCGTGATTGCCGGGTCGGAGTTTCTATTCCAATTTCTCATACTTGCATGCAAATGCACTGATCTAGAACGCGAAACCGCGATTCCGCACAGAAATACGCTTCTGAAACGAAGAATCGTCGAATCTGACATAAGCTCCAATAAATCGTGATCGTGCTTGCCGCATCGGTGTTTCCGTGCCAATTCCGCATATTTGCATGCAAATGCACTGATCTAGCGCGCGAAACAGCGATTCCGCTCAGAAATACACTTCTGAAACGAAGAATCGTCGCATCTGACATAAGCTCGAATAAATCGTGATCGTGCTTGCCTTGTCGGAGTTTCTGTGCCAATTTGGCATATTTACATGCAAATGCACTGATCTAACACGCGAAACCGCGATTCCACACGGAAATACACTTCTCAAACGAAGAATCGTCGAATCTGACATAAGCTCGAATAAATCGTGATCGTGCTTGCCTTGTCGGAGTTTCTGTGCCAATTTCGCATATTTGCATGCAAATGCACTGATCTAGCACGCGAAACAGCGATTCCGCACAGAAATACACTTCTGAAACGAAGAATCGTCGAATCTGACATAAGCTCGAATAAAGGGTGATCGTGCTTGCCCGGTCGGAGTTTCTATTCCAATTTGGCATACTTGCATGCAAATGCACTGATCTAGCACGCGAAACAGCGATTCTGCACAGAAACTCATTTGTGAAACGAATAATCGTCGAATGTGACATAAGCTCGAATAAATCGTGATCCTGCTAGCCGAATCGGTGTTTTCCTGACAATTTCGCATATTTGCATGCAAATGCACTGATCTGGCGCGCGAAACAGCGATTCCGCACAGAAATACACTTCTGAAACGAAGAAACGTCGAATCTGACATAGGCTCGAATAAATTGTGAGCGTGCTTGCCGGGTCGGAGTTTCTGTGCCAATTTCGCATATTTGCATGCAAATGCACTGATCTAGCACGCGAAACAGCGATTCCGCACAGAAATACACTTCTGAGACGAAGAATCGTCGAATCTGCCATAAGCTCGAATAAAGGGTGATCGTGCTTGTCGGGTCGGAGTTTCTATTGCAATTTCTCATACTTGCATGAAAATGCACTGATTTGCACGGGAAACAGCGATTCCGCACAGAAATACACTTCTGAAACGAAGAACCGTCGAATCTGACATTGGCTCGAATAAATTGTGAGCGTGCTTGCCTTGTCGGAGTTTCTGTCTAATTTCGCATATTTGCATGCAAATGCACTGATCTAGCACGCGAAACAGCGATTCCGCACCGAAATACACTTCTGAAACGAAGAATCGTCGAATCTGACATAAGCTCGAATAAATCGTGATCGTGCTTGCCTTGTCGGAGTTTCTGTGCCAATTTCGCATATTTGCATGCAAATGCACTGATCTAGCATGCGAAACAGCGATTCCGCACAGAAATACACTTCTGAAACGAAGAATCGACGAATCTGACATAAGCTCGAATAAAGGGTGATCGTGCTTGTCGGGTCGGAGTTTCTATTCCAATTTCTCATACTTGAATGCAAATGCACTGATTTAGCACGGGAAACCGCGATTCCGCACAGAAATACACTTCTCAAACGAAGAATCGTCGAATCTGACATAGGCTCGAATAAATTGTGATCGTGCTTGCCCGGTCGGAGTTTCTGTCCAATTTCGCATATTTGCATGCAAATGCACTGATGTAGCACGCGAACCAGCGATTCCGCACAGAAATACACTTCTGAGACGAAGAATCGTCGAATCTGACATAAGCTCGAATAAAGGGTGATCGTGCTTGTCGGGTCGGAGTTTCTATTGCAATTTCTCATACTTGCATGAAAATGCACTGATTTGCACGGGAAACAGCGATTCCGCACAGAAATACACTTCTGAAACGAAGAACCGTCGAATCTGACATTGGCTCGAATAAATTGTGAGCGTGCTTGCCCGGTCGGAGTTTCTGTCTAATTTCGCATATTTGCATGCAAATGCACTGATCTAGCACGCGAAACAGCGATTCCGCACCGAAATACACTTCTGAAACGAAGAATCGTCGAATCTGACATAAGCTCGAATAAATCGTGATCGTGCTTGCCTTGTCGGAGTTTCTGTGCCAATTTCGCATATTTGCATGCAAATGCACTGATCTAGCATGCGAAACAGCGATTCCGCACAGAAATACACTTCTGAAACGAAGAATCGACGAATCTGACATAAGCTCGAATAAAGGGTGATCGTGCTTGTCGGGTCGGAGTTTCTATTCCAATTTCTCATACTTGAATGCAAATGCACTGATTTAGCACGGGAAACCGCGATTCCGCACAGAAATACACTTCTCAAACGAAGAATCGTCGAATCTGACATAGGCTCGAATAAATTGTGATCGTGCTTGCCCGGTCGGAGTTTCTGTCCAATTTCGTATATTTGCATGCAAATGCACTGATCTAGCACGCGAACCAGCGATTCCGCACAGAAATACACTTCTGAGACGAAGAATCGTCGAATCTGACATAAGCTCGAATAAAGGGTGATCGTGCTTGTCGGGTCGGAGTTTCTATTGCAATTTCTCATACTTGCATGAAAATGCACTGATTTGCACGGGAAACAGCGATTCCGCACAGAAATACACTTCTGAAACGAAGAATCGTCGAATCTGACATAGGCTCGAATAAATTGTGATCGTGCTTGCCCGGTCGGAGTTTCTGTCCAATTTCGCATATTTGCATGCAAATGCACTGATCTAGCACGCGAAACAGCGATTCCGCACCGAAATACACTTCTGAAACGAAGAATCGTCGAATCTGACATAAGCTCGAATAAATCGTGATCGTGCTTGCCTTGTCGGAGTTTCTGTGCCAATTTCGCATATTTGCATGCAAATGCACTGATCTAGCACGCGAAACAGCGATTCCGCACAGAAATACACTTCTGAAACCAAGAATCGTCGAATCTGACATAAGCTCGAATAAAGGGTGATCATGCTTGTCGGGTCGGAGTTTCTATTCCAATTTCTCATACTTGAATGCAAATGCACTGATTTAGCACGGGAAACAGCGATTCCGCACAGAAATACACTTCTGAAACGAAGAATCGTCGAATCTGACATAGGCTCGAATAAATTGTGATCGTGCTTGCCCGGTCGCAGTTTCTATTCCAATTTGGCATACTTGCATGCAAATGCACTGATCTAGCACGCGAAACAGCGATTCTGCACAGAAACTCATTTGTGAAACGAATAATCGTCGAATCTGACATAAGCTCGAATAAATCGTGATCCTGCTAGCCGAATCGGAGTTTTCCTGCCAATTTCGCATATTTGCATGCAAATGCACTGATCTGGCGCGCGAAACAGCGATTCCGCACAGAAATACACTTCTGAAACGAAGAAACGTCGAATCTGACATAGGCTCGAATAAATTGTGAGCGTGCTTGCCGGGTCGGAGTTTCTGTGCCAATTTCGCATATTTGCATGCAAATGCACTGATCTAGCACGCGAAACAGCGATTCCGCACAGAAATACACTTCTGAGACGAAGAATCGTCGAATCTGCCATAAGCTCGAATAAAGGGTGATCGTGCTTGTCGGGTCGGAGTTTCTATTGCAATTTCTCATACTTGCATGAAAATGCACTGATTTGCACGGGACACAGCGATTCCGCACAGAAATACACTTCTGAAACGAAGAACCGTCGAATCTGACATTGGCTCGAATAAATTGTGAGCGTGCTTGCCTTGTCGGAGTTTCTGTCTAATTTCGCATATTTGCATGCAAATGCACTGATCTAGCACGCGAAACAGCGATTCCGCACCGAAATACACTTCTGAAACGAAGAATCGTCGAATCTGACATAAGCTCGAATAAATCGTGATCGTGCTTGCCTTGTCGGAGTTTCTGTGCCAATTTCGCATATTTGCATGCAAATGCACTGATCTAGCATGCGAAACAGCGATTCCGCACAGAAATACACTTCTGAAACGAAGAATCGACGAATCTGACATAAGCTCGAATAAAGGGTGATCGTGCTTGTCGGGTCGGAGTTTCTATTCCAATTTCTCATACTTGAATGCAAATGCACTGATTTAGCACGGGAAACCGCGATTCCGCACAGAAATACACTTCTCAAACGAAGAATCGTCGAATCTGACATAGGCTCGAATAAATTGTGATCGTGCTTGCCCGGTCGGAGTTTCTGTCCAATTTCGCATATTTGCATGCAAATGCACTGATGTAGCACGCGAACCAGCGATTCCGCACAGAAATACACTTCTGAGACGAAGAATCGTCGAATCTGACATAAGCTCGAATAAAGGGTGATCGTGCTTGTCGGGTCGGAGTTTCTATTGCAATTTCTCATACTTGCATGAAAATGCACTGATTTGCACGGGAAACAGCGATTCCGCACAGAAATACACTTCTGAAACGAAGAACCGTCGAATCTGACATTGGCTCGAATAAATTGTGAGCGTGCTTGCCCGGTCGGAGTTTCTGTCTAATTTCGCATATTTGCATGCAAATGCACTGATCTAGCACGCGAAACAGCGATTCCGCACCGAAATACACTTCTGAAACGAAGAATCGTCGAATCTGACATAAGCTCGAATAAATCGTGATCGTGCTTGCCTTGTCGGAGTTTGTGCCAATTTCGCATATTTGCATGCAAATGCACTGATCTAGCATGCGAAACAGCGATTCCGCACAGAAATACACTTCTGAAACGAAGAATCGACGAATCTGACATAAGCTCGAATAAAGGGTGATCGTGCTTGTCGGGTCGGAGTTTCTATTCCAATTTCTCATACTTGAATGCAAATGCACTGATTTAGCACGGGAAACCGCGATTCCGCACAGAAATACACTTCTCAAACGAAGAATCGTCGAATCTGACATAGGCTCGAATAAATTGTGATCGTGCTTGCCCGGTCGGAGTTTCTGTCCAATTTCGCATATTTGCATGCAAATGCACTGATCTAGCACGCGAAACAGCGATTCCGCACAGAAATACACTTCTGAGACGAAGAATCGTCGAATCTGACATAAGCTCGAATAAATCGTGATCGTGATTGCCGGGTCGGAGTTTCTATTCCAATTTCTCATACTTGCATGCAAATGCACTGATCTAGAACGCGAAACCGCGATTCCGCACAGAAATACGCTTCTGAAACGAAGAATCGTCGAATCTGACATAAGCTCCAATAAATCGTGATCGTGCTTGCCGCATCGGTGTTTCCGTGCCAATTCCGCATATTTGCATGCAAATGCACTGATCTAGCGCGCGAAACAGCGATTCCGCTCAGAAATACACTTCTGAAACGAAGAATCGTCGCATCTGACATAAGCTCGAATAAATCGTGATCGTGCTTGCCTTGTCGGAGTTTCTGTGCCAATTTGGCATATTTACATGCAAATGCACTGATCTAACACGCGAAACCGCGATTCCACACGGAAATACACTTCTCAAACGAAGAATCGTCGAATCTGACATAAGCTCGAATAAATCGTTATCGTGCTTGCCTTGTCGGAGTTTCTGTGCCAATTTCGCATATTTGCATGCAAATGCACTGATCTAGCACGCGAAACAGCGATTCCGCACAGAAATACACTTCTGAAACGAAGAATCGTCGAATCTGACATAAGCTCGAATAAAGGGTGATCGTGATTGTCGGGTCGGAGTTTCTATTCCAATTTCTCATACCTGCATTCAAATGCATTGATTTAGCACGGGAAACAGCGATTCCGCACAGAAATACACTTCTGAAACGAAGAATTGTCGAATCTGACATAGGCTCGAATAAATTGTGATCATGCTTGCCCGGTCGGAGTTTCTATTCCAATTTGGCATACTTGCATGCAAATGCACTGATCTAGCACGCGAAACAGCGATTCTGCACAGAAACTCATTTGTGAAACGAATAATCGTCGAATCTGACATAAGCTCGAATAAATCGTGATCCTGCAAGCCGAATCGGAGTTTTCGTGCCAATTTCGCATATCTGCATGCAAATGCACTGATCTAGCACGCGAAACAGCGATTCCGCACAGAAATACACTTCTGAAACGAAGAATAGTCGAATCTGACATAAGCTCGAATAAATCGTGATCGTGATTGCCGGGTCGGAGTTTCTATTCCAATTTCTCATACTTGTATGCAAATGCACTGTTCTAAGAACACGAAACCGCGATTCCGCACAGAAATACGCTTCTGAAACGAAGAATCGTCGAATCTGACATAAGCTCGAATAAATCGTGATCGTGCTTGCCTTGTCGGAGTTTCTGTGCCAATTTGGCATATTTACATGCAAATGCACTGATCTAACACGCGAAACCGCTATTCCGCACGGAAATACTCTTCTCAAACGAAGAATCGTCGAATCTGACATAGGCTGGAATAAATTGTGAGCGTGCTTGCCCGGTCGGAGTTTCTGTCCAATTTCGCATATTTGCATGCAAATGCACTGATCTAGCACGCGAAACAGCGATTCCGCACAGAAATACACTTCTCACACGAAGAATCGTCGAATCTGACATAGGCTCGAGTAAATTGTGAGCGTGCTTGCCGGGTCGGAGTTTCTGTGCCAATTTCGCATATTTGCGTGGAAATGCACTGATCTAGCACGCGAAACAGCGGTTCTGCACAGAAATACACTTTTGAAACGAAGAATCGTCGTATCTGACATAAGCTCGATTAAATCGCGATCGTGCTTGTCGGGTCGGAGTTTCTATTCCAATTTCGCATATTTGCATGCAAATGCACTGATCTAGCGCGCGAAACAGCGATTCCGCTCAGAAATACACTTCTGAAACGAAGAATCGTCGCATCTGACATAAGCTCGAATAAATCGTGATCGTGCTTGCCTTGTCGGAGTTTCTGTGCCAATTTGGCATATTTACATGCAAATACACTGATCTAGCACGCGAAACAGCGATTCCGCACAGAAATACACTTCTCACACGAAGAATCGTCGAATCTGACATAGGCTCGAATAAATTGTGAGCGTGCTTGCCGGGTCGGAGTTTCTGTGCCAATTTCGCATATTTGCGTGGAAATGCACTGATCTAGTACGCGAAACAGCGGTTCTGCACAGAAATACACTTCTGAAACGAAGAATCGTAATCTGACATAAGCTCGAATAAAGGGTGATCGTGCTTGTCGGGTCGGAGTTTCTATTGCAATTTCTCATACTTGCATGAAAATGCACTGATTTGCACGGGAAACAGCGATTCCGCACAGAAATACACTTCTGAAACGAAGAACCGTCGAATCTGACATTGGCTCGAATAAATTGTGAGCGTGCTTGCCCGGTCGGAGTTTCTGTCTAATTTCGCATATTTGCATGCAAATGCACTGATCTAGAACGCGAAACCGCGATTCCGCACAGAAATACGCTTCTGAAACGAAGAATCGTCGAATCTGACATAAGCTCCAATAAATCGTGATCGTGCTTGCCGCATCGGTGTTTCCGTGCCAATTCCGCATATTTGCATGCAAATGCACTGATCTAGCGCGCGAAACAGCGATTCCGCTCAGAAATACACTTCTGAAACGAAGAATCGTCGCATCTGACATAAGCTCGAATAAATCGTGATCGTGCTTGCCTTGTCGGAGTTTCTGTGCCAATTTGGCATATTTACATGCAAATGCACTGATCTAACACGCGAAACCGCGATTCCGCACGGAAATACACTTCTCAAACGAAGAATCGTCGAATCTGACATAAGCTCGAATAAATCGTGATCGTGCTTGCCTTGTCGGAGTTTCTGTGCCAATTTCGCATATTTGCATGCAAATGCACTGATCTAGCACGCGAAACAGCGATTCTGCACAGAAACTCATTTGTGAAACGAATAATCGTCGAATCTGACATAAGCTCGAATAAATCGTGATCCTGCAAGCCGAATCGGAGTTTTCGTGCCAATTTCGCATATCTGCATGCAAATGCACTGATCTAGCACGCGAAACAGCGATTCCGCACAGAAATACACTTCTGAAACGAAGAATAGTCGAATCTGACATAAGCTCGAATAAATCGTGATCGTGATTGCCGGGTCGGAGTTTCTATTCCAATTTCTCATACTTGTATGCAAATGCACTGTTCTAAGAACACGAAACCGCGATTCCGCACAGAAATACGCTTCTGAAACGAAGAATCGTCGAATCTGACATAAGCTCGAATAAAGGGTGATCGTGATTGTCGGGTCGGAGTTTCTATTCCAATTTCTCATACCTGCATTCAAATGCATTGATTTAGCACGGGAAACAGCGATTCCGCACAGAAATACACTTCTGAAACGAAGAATTGTCGAATCTGACATAGGCTCGAATAAATTGTGATCATGCTTGCCCGGTCGGAGTTTCTATTCCAATTTGGCATACTTGCATGCAAATGCACTGATCTAGCACGCGAAACAGCGATTCTGCACAGAAACTCATTTGTGAAACGAATAATCGTCGAATCTGACATAAGCTCGAATAAATCGTGATCCTGCAAGCCGAATCGGAGTTTTCGTGCCAATTTCGCATATCTGCATGCAAATGCACTGATCTAGCACGCGAAACAGCGATTCCGCACAGAAATACACTTCTGAAACGAAGAATAGTCGAATCTGACATAAGCTCGAATAAATCGTGATCGTGATTGCCGGGTCGGAGTTTCTATTCCAATTTCTCATACTTGTATGCAAATGCACTGTTCTAAGAACACGAAACCGCGATTCCGCACAGAAATACGCTTCTGAAACGAAGAATCGTCGAATCTGACATAAGCTCGAATAAATCGTGATCGTGCTTGCCTTGTCGGAGTTTCTGTGCCAATTTGGCATATTTACATGCAAATGCACTGATCTAACACGCGAAACCGCGATTCCGCACGGAAATACTCTTCTCAAACGAAGAATCGTCGAATCTGACATAGGCTGGAATAAATTGTGAGCGTGCTTGCCCGGTCGGAGTTTCTGTCCAATTTCGCATATTTGCATGCAAATGCACTGATCTAGCACGCGAAACAGCGATTCCGCACAGAAATACACTTCTCACACGAAGAATCGTCGAATCTGACATAGGCTCGAATAAATTGTGAGCGTGCTTGCCGGGTCGGAGTTTCTGTGCCAATTTCGCATATTTGCGTGGAAATGCACTGATCTAGCACGCGAAACAGCGGTTCTGCACAGAAATACACTTCTGAAACGAAGAATCGTCGTATCTGACATAAGCTCGATTAAATCGCGATCGTGCTTGTCGGGTCGGAGTTTCTATTCCAATTTCGCATATTTGCATGCAAATGCACTGATCTAGCGCGCGAAACAGCGATTCCGCTCAGAAATACACTTCTGAAACGAAGAATCGTCGCATCTGACATAAGCTCGAATAAATCGTGATCGTGCTTGCCTTGTCGGAGTTTCTGTGCCAATTTGGCATATTTACATGCAAATGCACTGATCTAGCACGCGAAACAGCGATTCCGCACAGAAATACATTTCTCACACGAAGAATCGTCGAATCTGACATAGGCTCGAATAAATTGTGAGCGTGCTTGCCGGGTCGGAGTTTCTGTGCCAATTTCGCATATTTGCGTGGAAATGCACTGATCTAGTACGCGAAACAGCGGTTCTGCACAGAAATACACTTCTGAAACGAAGAATCGTCGTATCTGACGTAAGCTCGATTAAATCGCGATCGTGCTTGTCGGGTCGGAGTTTCTATTCCAATTTCTGATACTTGAATGCAAATGCACTGATTTAGCACGGGAAACAGCAATTCCGCACAGAAATACACTTCTGAGACGAAGAATCGTCGAATCTGACATAAGCTCGAATAAAGGGTGATCGTGCTTGCCCGGTCGGAGTTTCTATTCCAATTTGGCATACTTGCATGCAAATGCACTGATCTAGCACGCGAAACAGCGATTCTGCACTGAAACTCATTTGTGAAACGAATAATCGTCGAATCTGACATAAGCTCGAATAAATCGTGATCCTGCTAGCCGAATCGGAGTTTTGCTGCCAATTTCACATATTTGCATGCAAATGCACTGATCTAGCACGCGAAACAACGATTCCGCACCGAAATACACTTCTGAAACGAAGAATCGTCGAATCTGACATAAGCTCGAATAAATCGTGATCGTGCTTGCCTTGTCGGAGTTTCTGTGCCAATTTCGCATATTTGCATGCAAATGCACTGATCTAGCATGCGAAACAGCGATTCCGCACAGAAATACACTTCTGAAACGAAGAATCGACGAATCTGACATAAGCTCGAATAAAGGGTGATCGTGCTTATCGGGTCGGAGTTTCTATTCCAATTTCTCATACTTGAATGCAAATGCACTGATTTAGCACGGGAAACCGCGATTCCGCACAGAAATACACTTCTCAAACGAAGAATCGTCGAATCTGACATAGGCTCGAATAAATTGTGATCGTGCTTGCCCGGTCGGAGTTTCTGTCCAATTTCGCATATTTGCATGCAAATGCACTGATCTAGCACGCGAAACAGCGATTCCGCACCGAAATACACTTCTGAAACGAAGAATCGTCGAATCTGACATAAGCTCGAATAAATCGTGATCGTGCTTGCCTTGTCGGAGTTTCTGTGCCAATTTCGCATATTTGCATGCAAATGCACTGATCTAGCACGCGAACCAGCGATTCCGCACAGAAATACACTTCTGAGACGAAGAATCGTCGAATCTGACATAAGCTCGAATAAAGGGTGATCGTGCTTGTCGGGTCGGAGTTTCTATTCCAATTTCTCATACTTGCATGCAAATGCACTGATTTAGCACGGGAAACAGCGATTCCGCACAGAAATACACTTCTGAAACGAAGAATCGTCGAATCTGACATAGGCTCGAATAAATTGTGATCGTGCTTGCCCGGTCGGAGTTTCTGTCCAATTTCGCATATTTGCATGCAAATGCTCTGATCTAGCACGCGAAACAGCGATTCCGCACCGAAATACACTTCTGAAACGAAGAATCGTCGAATCTGACATAAGCTCGAATAAATCATGATCGTGCTTGCCTTGTCGGAGTTTCTGTGCCAATTTCGCATATTTGCATGCAAATGCACTGATCTAGCACGCGAAACAGCGATTCCGCACAGAAATACACTTCTGAAACGAAGAATCGTCGAATCTGACATAAGCTCGAATAAATCGTGATCGTGCTTGCCTTGTCGGAGTTTCTGTGCCAATTTCTCATACCTGCATTCAAATGCATTGATTTAGCACGGGAAACAGCGATTCCGCACAGAAATACACTTCTGAAACGAAGAATTGTCGAATCTGACATAGGCTCGAATAAATTGTGATCATGCTTGCCCGGTCGGAGTTTCTATTCCAATTTGGCATACTTGCATGCAAATGCACTGATCTAGCACGCGAAACAGCGATTCTGCACAGAAACTCATTTGTGAAACGAATAATCGTCGAATCTGACATAAGCTCGAATAAATCGTGATCCTGCAAGCCGAATCGGAGTTTTCGTGCCAATTTCGCATATCTGCATGCAAATGCACTGATCTAGCACGCGAAACAGCGATTCCGCACAGAAATACACTTCTGAAACGAAGAATAGTCGAATCTGACATAAGCTCGAATAAATCGTGATCGTGATTGCCGGGTCGGAGTTTCTATTCCAATTTCTCATACTTGTATGCAAATGCACTGTTCTAAGAACACGAAACCGCGATTCCGCACAGAAATACGCTTCTGAAACGAAGAATCGTCGAATCTGACATAAGCTCGAATAAATCGTGATCGTGCTTGCCTTGTCGGAGTTTCTGTGCCAATTTGGCATATTTACATGCAAATGCACTGATCTAACACGCGAAACCGCGATTCCGCACGGAAATACTCTTCTCAAACGAAGAATCGTCGAATCTGACATAGGCTGGAATAAATTGTGAGCGTGCTTGCCCGGTCGGAGTTTCTGTCCAATTTCGCATATTTGCATGCAAATGCACTGATCTAGCACGCGAAACAGTGATTCCGCACAGAAATACACTTCTCACACGAAGAATCGTCGAATCTGACATAGGCTCGAATAAATTGTGAGCGTGCTTGCCGGGTCGGAGTTTCTGTGCCAATTTCGCATATTTGCGTGGAAATGCACTGATCTAGCACGCGAAACAGCGGTTCTGCACAGAAATACACTTCTGAAACGAAGAATCGTCGTATCTGACATAAGCTCGATTAAATCGCGATCGTGCTTGTCGGGTCGGAGTTTCTATTCCAATTTCGCATATTTGCATGCAAATGCACTGATCTAGCGCGCGAAACAGCGATTCCGCTCAGAAATACACTTCTGAAACGAAGAATCGTCGCATCTGACATAAGCTCGAATAAATCGTGATCGTGCTTGCCTTGTCGGAGTTTCTGTGCCAATTTGGCATATTTACATGCAAATGCACTGATCTAGCACGCGAAACAGCGATTCCGCACAGAAATACACTTCTCACACGAAGAATCGTCGAATCTGACATAGGCTCGAATAAATTGTGAGCGTGCTTGCCGGGTCGGAGTTTCTGTGCCAATTTCGCATATTTGCGTGGAAATGCACTGATCTAGTACGCGAAACAGCGGTTCTGCACAGAAATACACTTCTGAAACGAAGAATCGTCGTATCTGACGTAAGCTCGATTAAATCGCGATCGTGCTTGTCGGGTCGGAGTTTCTATTCCAATTTCTCATACTTGAATGCAAATGCACTGATTTAGCACGGGAAACAGCGATTCCGCACAGAAATACACTTCTGAGACGAAGAATCGTCGAATCTGACATAAGCTCGAATAAAGGGTGATCGTGCTTGCCCGGTCGGAGTTTCTATTCCAATTTGGCATACTTGCATGCAAATGCACTGATCTAGCACGCGAAACAGCGATTCTGCACTGAAACTCATTTGTGAAACGAATAATCGTCGAATCTGACATAAGCTCGAATAAATCGTGATCCTGCTAGCCGAATCGGAGTTTTGCTGCCAATTTCGCATATTTGCATGCAAATGCACTGATCTAGCGCGCGAAACAGCGATTCCGCACAGAAATACACTTCTGAAACGAAGAAACGTCGAATCTGACATAGGCTCGAATAAATTGTGAGCGTGCTTGCCGGGTCGGAGTTTCTGTGCCAATTTCGCATATCTGCATGCAAATGCACTGATCTAGCACGCGAAACAGCGATTCCGCACCGAAATACACTTCTGAAACGAAGAATCGTCGAATCTGACATAAGCTCGAATAAATCGTGATCGTGCTTGCCTTGTCGGAGTTTCTGTGCCAATTTCGCATATTTGCATGCAAATGCACTGATCTAGCACGCGAACCAGCGATTCCGCACAGAAATACACTTCTGAGACGAAGAATCGTCGAATCTGACATAAGCTCGAATAAAGGGTGATCGTGCTTGTCGGGTCGGAGTTTCTATTGCAATTTCTCATACTTGCATGAAAATGCACTGATTTGCACGGGAAACAGCGATTCCGCACAGAAATACACTTCTGAAACGAAGAACCGTCGAATCTGACATTGGCTCGAATAAATTGTGAGCGTGCTTGCCCGGTCGGAGTTTCTGTCTAATTTCACATATTTGCATGCAAATGCACTGATCTAGCACGCGAAACAACGATTCCGCACCGAAATACACTTCTGAAACGAAGAATCGTCGAATCTGACATAAGCTCGAATAAATCGTGATCGTGCTTGCCTTGTCGGAGTTTCTGTGCCAATTTCGCATATTTGCATGCAAATGCACTGATCTAGCATGCGAAACAGCGATTCCGCACAGAAATACACTTCTGAAACGAAGAATCGACGAATCTGACATAAGCTCGAATAAAGGGTGATCGTGCTTATCGGGTCGGAGTTTCTATTCCAATTTCTCATACTTGAATGCAAATGCACTGATTTAGCACGGGAAACCGCGATTCCGCACAGAAATACACTTCTCAAACGAAGAATCGTCGAATCTGACATAGGCTCGAATAAATTGTGATCGTGCTTGCCCGGTCGGAGTTTCTGTCCAATTTCGCATATTTGCATGCAAATGCACTGATCTAGCACGCGAAACAGCGATTCCGCACCGAAATACACTTCTGAAACGAAGAATCGTCGAATCTGACATAAGCTCGAATAAATCGTGATCGTGCTTGCCTTGTCGGAGTTTCTGTGCCAATTTCGCATATTTGCATGCAAATGCACTGATCTAGCACGCGAACCAGCGATTCCGCACAGAAATACACTTCTGAGACGAAGAATCGTCGAATCTGACATAAGCTCGAATAAAGGGTGATCGTGCTTGTCGGGTCGGAGTTTCTATTCCAATTTCTCATACTTGCATGCAAATGCACTGATTTAGCACGGGAAACAGCGATTCCGCACAGAAATACACTTCTGAAACGAAGAATCGTCGAATCTGACATAGGCTCGAATAAATTGTGATCGTGCTTGCCCGGTCGGAGTTTCTGTCCAATTTCGCATATTTGCATGCAAATGCTCTGATCTAGCACGCGAAACAGCGATTCCGCACCGAAATACACTTCTGAAACGAAGAATCGTCGAATCTGACATAAGCTCGAATAAATCATGATCGTGCTTGCCTTGTCGGAGTTTCTGTGCCAATTTCGCATATTTGCATGCAAATGCACTGATCTAGCACGCGAAACAGCGATTCCGCACAGAAATACACTTCTGAAACGAAGAATCGTCGAATCTGACATAAGCTCGAATAAATCGTGATCGTGCTTGCCTTGTCGGAGTTTCTGTGCCAATTTCGCATATTTGCATGCAAATGCACTGATCTAGCACGCGAACCAGCGATTCCGCACAGAAATACACTTCTGAGACGAAGAATCGTCGAATCTGACATAAGCTCGAATAAAGGGTGATCGTGCTTGTCGGGTCGGAGTTTCTATTGCAATTTCTCATACTTGCATGCAAATGCACTGATTTAGCACGGGAAACAGCGATTCCGCACAGAAATACACTTCTGAAACGAAGAATCGTCGAATCTGACATAGGCTCGAATAAATCGTGATCGTGCTTGCCCGGTCGGAGTTTCTGTCCAATTTCGCATATTTGCATGCAAATGCACTGATCTAGCACGCGAACCAGCGATTCCGCACAGAAATACACTTCTGAGACGAAGAATCGTCGAATCTGACATAAGCTCGAATAAAGGGTGATCGTGCTTGTCGGGTCGGAGTTTCTATTGCAATTTCTCATACTTGCATGAAAATGCACTGATTTGCACGGGAAACAGCGATTCCGCACAGAAATACACTTCTGAAACGAAGAACCGTCGAATCTGACATTGGCTCGAATAAATTGTGAGCGTGCTGCCCGGTCGGAGTTTCTGTCTAATTTCGCATATTTGCATGCAAATGCACTGATCTAGCACGCGAAACAGCGATTCCGCACCGAAATACACTTCTGAAACGAAGAATCGTCGAATCTGACATAAGCTCGAATAAATCGTGATCGTGCTTGCCTTGTCGGAGTTTCTGTGCCAGTTTCGCATATTTGCATGCAAATGCACTGATCTAGCATGCGAAACAGCGATTCCGCACAGAAATACACTTCTGAAACGAAGAATCGACGAATCTGACATAAGCTCGAATAAAGGGTGATCGTGCTTGTCGGGTCGGAGTTTCTATTCCAATTTCTCATACTTGAATGCAAATGCACTGATTTAGCACGGGAAACCGCGATTCCGCACAGAAATACACTTCTGAAACGAAGAATCGTCGAATCTGACATAGGCTCGAATAAATTGTGATCGTGCTTGCCCGGTCGGAGTTTCTGTCCAATTTCGCATATTTGCATGCAAATGCACTGATCTAGCACGCGAAACAGCGATTCCGCACCGAAATACACTTCTGAAACGAAGAATCGTCGAATCTGACATAAGCTCGAATAAATCGTGATCGTGCTTGCCTTATCGGAGTTTCTGTGCCAATTTCGCATATTTGCATGCAAATGCACTGATCTAGCACGCGAAACAGCGATTCCGCACAGAAATACACTTCTGAAACCAAGAATCGTCGAATCTGACATAAGCTCGAATAAAGGGTGATCGTGCTTGTCGGGTCGGAGTTTCTATTCCAATTTCTCATACTTGAATGCAAATGCACTGATTTAGCACGGGAAACAGCGATTCCGCACAGAAATACACTTCTGAAACGAAGAATCGTCGAATCTGACATAGGCTCGAATAAATTGTGATCGTGCTTGCCCGGTCGGAGTTTCTGTCCAATTTGGCATACTTGCATGCAAATGCACTGATCTAGCACGCGAAACAGCGATTCTGCACAGAAACTCATTTGTGAAACGAATAATCGTCGAATCTGACATAAGCTCGAATAAATCGTGATCCTGCTAGCCGAATCGGAGTTTTCCTGCCAATTTCGCATATTTGCATGCAAATGCACTGATCTAGCGCGCGAAACAGCGATTCCGCACAGAAATACACTTCTGAAACGAAGAAACGTCGAATCTGACATAGGCTCGAATAAATTGTGATCGTGCTTGCCGGGTCGGAGTTTCTGTGCCAATTTCGCATATTTGCATGCAAATGCACTGATCTAGCACGCGAAACAGCGATTCCGCACCGAAATACACTTCTGAAACGAAGAATCGTCGAATCTGACATAAGCTCGAATAAATCGTGATCGTGCTTGCCTTGTCGGAGTTTCTATTGCAATTTCTCATACTTGCATGAAAATGCACTGATTTGCACGGGAAACAGCGATTCCGCACAGAAATACACTTCTGAAACGAAGAACCGTCGAATCTGACATTGGCTCGAATAAATTGTGAGCGTGCTTGCCCGGTCGGAGTTTCTGTCTAATTTCGCATATTTGCATGCAAATGCACTGATCTAGCACGCGAAACAGCGATTCCGCACCGAAATACACTTCTGAAACGAAGAATCGTCGAATCTGACATAAGCTCGAATAAATCGTGATCGTGCTTGCCTTGTCGGAGTTTCTGTGCCAGTTTCGCATATTTGCATGCAAATGCACTGATCTAGCATGCGAAACAGCGATTCCGCACAGAAATACACTTCTGAAACGAAGAATCGACGAATCTGACATAAGCTCGAATAAAGGGTGATCGTGCTTGTCGGGTCGGAGTTTCTATTCCAATTTCTCATACTTGAATGCAAATGCACTGATTTAGCACGGGAAACCGCGATTCCGCACAGAAATACACTTCTCAAACGAAGAATCGTCGAATCTGACATAGGCTCGAATAAATTGTGATCGTGCTTGCCCGGTCTGAGTTTCTGTCCAATTTCGCATATTTGCATGCAAATGCACTGATCTAGCACGCGAAACAGCGATTCCGCACCGAAATACACTTCTGAAACGAAGAATCGTCGAATCTGACATAAGCTCGAATAAATCGTGATCGTGCTTGCCTTGTCGGAGTTTCTGTGCCAATTTCGCATATTTGCATGCAAATGCACTGATCTAGCACGCAAACCAGCGATTCCGCACAGAAATACACTTCTGAGACGAAGAATCGTCGAATCTGACATAAGCTCGAATAAAGGGTGATCGTGCTTGTCGGGTCGGAGTTTCTATTCCAATTTCTCATACTTGCATGCAAATGCACTGATTTAGCACGGGAAACAGCGATTCCGCACAGAAATACACTTCTGAAACGAAGAATCGTCGAATCTGGCATAGGCTCGAATAAATTGTGATCGTGCTTGCCCGGTCGGAGTTTCTGTCCAATTTCGCATATTTGCATGCAAATGCACTGATCTAGCACGCGAAACAGCGATTCCGCACCGAAATACACTTCTGAAACGAAGAATCGTCGAATCTGACAAAGCTCGAATAAATCGTGATCGTGCTTGCCTTGTCGGAGTTTCTGTGCCAATTTCGCATATTTGCATGCAAATGCACTGATCTAGCACGCGAAACAGCGATTCCGCACAGAAATACACTTCTGAAACCAAGAATCGTCGAATCTGACATAAGCTCGAATAAAGGGTGATCGTGCTTGTCGGGTCGGAGTTTCTATTCCAATTTCTCATACTTGAATGCAAATGCACTGATTTAGCACGGGAAACAGCGATTACGCACAGAAATACACTTCTGAAACGAAGAATCGTCGAATCTGACATAGGCTCGAATAAATTGTGATCGTGCTTGCCCGGTCGCAGTTTCTATTCCAATTTGGCATACTTGCATGCAAATGCACTGATCTAGCACGCGAAACAGCGATTCTGCACAGAAACTCATTTGTGAAACGAATAATCGTCGAATCTGACATAAGCTCGAATAAATCGTGATCCTGCTAGCCGAATCGGAGTTTTCCTGCCAATTTCGCATATTTGCATGCAAATGCACTGATCTAGCGCGCGAAACAGCGATTCCGCACAGAAATACACTTCTGAAACGAAGAAACGTCGAATCTGACATAGGCTCGAATAAATTGTGAGCGTGCTTGCCGGGTCGGAGTTTCTGTGCCAATTTCGCATATTTGCATGCAAATGCACTGATCTAGCACGCGAAACAGCGATTCCGCACAGAAATACACTTCTGAGACGAAGATCGTCGAATCTGACATAAGCTCGAATAAATCGTGATCGTGATTGCCGGGTCGGAGTTTCTATTCCAATTTCTCATACTTGCATGCAAATGCACTGATCTAGAACGCGAAACCGCGATTCCGCACAGAAATACGCTTCTGAAACGAAGAATCGTCGAATCTGACATAAGCTCCAATAAATCGTGATCGTGCTTGCCGCATCGGTGTTTCCGTGCCAATTTCGCATATTTGCATGCAAATGCACTGATCTAGCGCGCGAAACAGCGATTCCGCTCAGAAATACACTTCTGAAACGAAGAATCGTCGAATCTGATATAAGCTCGAATAAATCGTGATCGTGCTTGCCTTGTCGGAGTTTCTGTGCCAATTTGGCATATTTACATGCAAATGCACTGATCTAACCCGCGAAACCGCGATTCCGCACAGAAATACACTTCTCAAACGAAGAATCGTCGAATCTGACATAGGCTCGAATAAATTGTGAGCGTGCTTGCCCGGTCGGAGTTTCTGTCCAATTTCGCATATTTGCATGCAAATGCACTGATCTAGCACGCGAACCAGCGATTCCGCACAGAAATACACTTCTGAGACGAAGAATCGTCGAATCTGACATAAGCTCGAATAAAGGGTGATCGTGCTTGTCGGGTCGGAGTTTCTATTGCAATTTCTCATACTTGCATGAAAATGCACTGATTTGCACGGGAAACAGCGATTCCGCACAGAAATACACTTCTGAAACGAAGAACCGTCGAATCTGACATTGGCTCGAATAAATTGTGAGCGTGCTGCCCGGTCGGAGTTTCTGTCTAATTTCGCATATTTGCATGCAAATGCACTGATCTAGCACGCGAAACAGCGATTCCGCACCGAAATACACTTCTGAAACGAAGAATCGTCGAATCTGACATAAGCTCGAATAAATCGTGATCGTGCTTGCCTTGTCGGAGTTTCTGTGCCAGTTTCGCATATTTGCATGCAAATGCACTGATCTAGCATGCGAAACAGCGATTCCGCACAGAAATACACTTCTGAAACGAAGAATCGACGAATCTGACATAAGCTCGAATAAAGGGTGATCGTGCTTGTCGGGTCGGAGTTTCTATTCCAATTTCTCATACTTGAATGCAAATGCACTGATTTAGCACGGGAAACCGCGATTCCGCACAGAAATACACTTCTGAAACGAAGAATCGTCGAATCTGACATAGGCTCGAATAAATTGTGATCGTGCTTGCCCGGTCGGAGTTTCTGTCCAATTTCGCATATTTGCATGCAAATGCACTGATCTAGCACGCGAAACAGCGATTCCGCACCGAAATACACTTCTGAAACGAAGAATCGTCGAATCTGACATAAGCTCGAATAAATCGTGATCGTGCTTGCCTTATCGGAGTTTCTGTGCCAATTTCGCATATTTGCATGCAAATGCACTGATCTAGCACGCGAAACAGCGATTCCGCACAGAAATACACTTCTGAAACCAAGAATCGTCGAATCTGACATAAGCTCGAATAAAGGGTGATCGTGCTTGTCGGGTCGGAGTTTCTATTCCAATTTCTCATACTTGAATGCAAATGCACTGATTTAGCACGGGAAACAGCGATTCCGCACAGAAATACACTTCTGAAACGAAGAATCGTCGAATCTGACATAGGCTCGAATAAATTGTGATCGTGCTTGCCCGGTCGGAGTTTCTGTCCAATTTGGCATACTTGCATGCAAATGCACTGATCTAGCACGCGAAACAGCGATTCTGCACAGAAACTCATTTGTGAAACGAATAATCGTCGAATCTGACATAAGCTCGAATAAATCGTGATCCTGCTAGCCGAATCGGAGTTTTCCTGCCAATTTCGCATATTTGCATGCAAATGCACTGATCTAGCGCGCGAAACAGCGATTCCGCACAGAAATACACTTCTGAAACGAAGAAACGTCGAATCTGACATAGGCTCGAATAAATTGTGATCGTGCTTGCCGGGTCGGAGTTTCTGTGCCAATTTCGCATATTTGCATGCAAATGCACTGATCTAGCACGCGAAACAGCGATTCCGCACCGAAATACACTTCTGAAACGAAGAGTCGTCGAATCTGACATAAGCTCGAATAAATCGTGATCGTGCTTGCCTTGTCGGAGTTTCTATTGCAATTTCTCATACTTGCATGAAAATGCACTGATTTGCACGGGAAACAGCGATTCCGCACAGAAATACACTTCTGAAACGAAGAACCGTCGAATCTGACATTGGCTCGAATAAATTGTGAGCGTGCTTGCCCGGTCGGAGTTTCTGTCTAATTTCGCATATTTGCATGCAAATGCACTGATCTAGCACGCGAAACAGCGATTCCGCACCGAAATACACTTCTGAAACGAAGAATCGTCGAATCTGACATAAGCTCGAATAAATCGTGATCGTGCTTGCCTTGTCGGAGTTTCTGTGCCAGTTTCGCATATTTGCATGCAAATGCACTGATCTAGCATGCGAAACAGCGATTCCGCACAGAAATACACTTCTGAAACGAAGAATCGACGAATCTGACATAAGCTCGAATAAAGGGTGATCGTGCTTGTCGGGTCGGAGTTTCTATTCCAATTTCTCATACTTGAATGCAAATGCACTGATTTAGCACGGGAAACCGCGATTCCGCACAGAAATACACTTCTCAAACGAAGAATCGTCGAATCTGACATAGGCTCGAATAAATTGTGATCGTGCTTGCCCGGTCTGAGTTTCTGTCCAATTTCGCATATTTGCATGCAAATGCACTGATCTAGCACGCGAAACAGCGATTCCGCACCGAAATACACTTCTGAAACGAAGAATCGTCGAATCTGACATAAGCTCGAATAAATCGTGATCGTGCTTGCCTTGTCGGAGTTTCTGTGCCAATTTCGCATATTTGCATGCAAATGCACTGATCTAGCACGCAAACCAGCGATTCCGCACAGAAATACACTTCTGAGACGAAGAATCGTCGAATCTGACATAAGCTCGAATAAAGGGTGATCGTGCTTGTCGGGTCGGAGTTTCTATTCCAATTTCTCATACTTGCATGCAAATGCACTGATTTAGCACGGGAAACAGCGATTCCGCACTGAAATACACTTCTGAAACGAAGAATCGTCGAATCTGGCATAGGCTCGAATAAATTGTGATCGTGCTTGCCCGGTCGGAGTTTCTGTCCAATTTCGCATATTTGCATGCAAATGCACTGATCTAGCACGCGAAACAGCGATTCCGCACCGAAATACACTTCTGAAACGAAGAATCGTCGAATCTGACAAAGCTCGAATAAATCGTGATCGTGCTTGCCTTGTCGGAGTTTCTGTGCCAATTTCGCATATTTGCATGCAAATGCACTGATCTAGCACGCGAAACAGCGATTCCGCACAGAAATACACTTCTGAAACCAAGAATCGTCGAATCTGACATAAGCTCGAATAAAGGGTGATCGTGCTTGTCGGGTCGGAGTTTCTATTCCAATTTCTCATACTTGAATGCAAATGCACTGATTTAGCACGGGAAACAGCGATTACGCACAGAAATACACTTCTGAAACGAAGAATCGTCGAATCTGACATAGGCTCGAATAAATTGTGATCGTGCTTGCCCGGTCGCAGTTTCTATTCCAATTTGGCATACTTGCATGCAAATGCACTGATCTAGCACGCGAAACAGCGATTCTGCACAGAAACTCATTTGTGAAACGAATAATCGTCGAATCTGACATAAGCTCGAATAAATCGTGATCCTGCTAGCCGAATCGGAGTTTTCCTGCCAATTTCGCATATTTGCATGCAAATGCACTGATCTAGCGCGCGAAACAGCGATTCCGCACAGAAATACACTTCTGAAACGAAGAAACGTCGAATCTGACATAGGCTCGAATAAATTGTGAGCGTGCTTGCCGGGTCGGAGTTTCTGTGCCAATTTCGCATATTTGCATGCAAATGCACTGATCTAGCACGCGAAACAGCGATTCCGCACAGAAATACACTTCTGAGACGAAGAATCGTCGAATCTGACATAAGCTCGAATAAATCGTGATCGTGATTGCCGGGTCGGAGTTTCTATTCCAATTTCTCATACTTGCATGCAAATGCACTGATCTAGAACGCGAAACCGCGATTCCGCACAGAAATACGCTTCTGAAACGAAGAATCGTCGAATCTGACATAAGCTCCAATAAATCGTGATCGTGCTTGCCGCATCGGTGTTTCCGTGCCAATTTCGCATATTTGCATGCAAATGCACTGATCTAGCGCGCGAAACAGCGATTCCGCTCAGAAATACACTTCTGAAACGAAGAATCGTCGAATCTGATATAAGCTCGAATAAATCGTGATCGTGCTTGCCTTGTCGGAGTTTCTGTGCCAATTTGGCATATTTACATGCAAATGCACTGATCTAACCCGCGAAACCGCGATTCCGCACAGAAATACACTTCTCAAACGAAGAATCGTCGAATCTGACATAGGCTCGAATAAATTGTGAGCGTGCTTGCCCGGTCGGAGTTTCTGTCCAATTTCGCATATTTGCATGCAAATGCACTGATCTAGCACGCGAAACAGCGATTCCGCACCGAAATACACTTCTGAAACGAAGAATCGTCGAATCTGGCATAAGCTCGAATAAATCGTGATCCTGCTAGCCGAATCGGAGTTTTCGTGCCAATTTCGCATATTTGCATGCAAATGCACTGATCTAGCGCGCGAAACAGCGATTCCGCACAGAAATACACTTCTGAAACGAAGAAACGTCGAATCTGACATAGGCTCGAATAAATTGCGAGCGTGCTTGCCGGGTCGGAGTTTCTGTGCCAATTTCGCATATTTGCATGCAAATGCACTGATCTAGCACACGAAACAGCGATTCCGCACAGAAATACACTTCTGAAACGAAGAATCGTCGAATCTGACATAAGCTCGAATAACGGGTGATCGTGCTTGTCGGGTCGGAGTTTCTATTGCAATTTCTCATACTTGCATGCAAATGCACTGATTTAGCACGGGAAACAGCGATTCCGCACAGAAATACACTTCTGAAACGAAGAATCGTCGAATCTGACATAGGCTCGAATAAATTGTGATCGTGCTTGCCCGGTCGGAGTTTCTGTCCAATTTCGCATATTTGCATGCAAATGCACTGATCTAGCACGCGAAACAGCGATTCCGCACGGAAATACACTTCTGAAACGAAGAATCGTCGAATCTGACATAAGCTCGAATAAATCGTGATCGTGCTTGCCTTGTCGGAGTTTCTGTGCCAATTTCGGATATTTGCATGCAAATGCACTGATCTAGCACGCGAACCAGCGATTCCGCACAGAAATACACTTCTGAGACGAAGAATCGTCGAATCTGACATAAGCTCGAATAAAGGGTGATCGTGCTTGTCGGGTCGGAGTTTCTATTGCAATTTCTCATACTTGCATGAAAATGCACTGATTTGCACGGGAAACAGCGATTCCGCACAGAAATACACTTCTGAAACGAAGAACCGTCGAATCTGACATTGGCTCGAATAAATTGTGAGCGTGCTTGCCCGGTCGGAGTTTCTGTCTAATTTCGCATATTTGCATGCAAATGCACTGATCTAGCACGCGAAACAACGATTCCGCACCGAAATACACTTCTGAAACGAAGAATCGTCGAATCTGACATAAGCTCGAATAAATCGTGATCGTGCTTGCCTTGTCGGAGTTTCTGTGCCAATTTCGCATATTTGCATGCAAATGCACTGATCTAGCATGCGAAACAGCGATTCCGCACAGAAATACACTTCTGAAACGAAGAATCGACGAATCTGACATAAGCTCGAATAAAGGGTGATCGTGCTTATCGGGTCGGAGTTTCTATTCCAATTTCTCATACTTGAATGCAAATGCACTGATTTAGCACGGGAAACCGCGATTCCGCACAGAAATACACTTCTCAAACGAAGAATCGTCAAATCTGACATAGGCTCGAATAAATTGTGATCGTGCTTGCCCGGTCGGAGTTTCTGTCCAATTTCGCATATTTGCATGCAAATGCACTGATCTAGCACGCGAAACAGCGATTCCGCACCGAAATACACTTCTGAAACGAAGAATCGTCGAATCTGACATAAGCTCGAATAAATCGTGATCGTGCTTGCCTTGTCGGAGTTTCTGTGCCAATTTCGCATATTTGCATGCAAATGCACTGATCTAGCACGCGAACCAGCGATTCCGCACAGAAATACACTTCTGAGACGAAGAATCGTCGAATCTGACATAAGCTCGAATAAAGGGTGATCGTGCTTGTCGGGTCGGAGTTTCTATTCCAATTTCTCATACTTGCATGCAAATGCACTGATTTAGCACGGGAAACAGCGATTCCGCACAGAAATACACTTCTGAAACGAAGAATCATCGAATCTGACATAGGCTCGAATAAATTGTGATCGTGCTTGCCCGGTCGGAGTTTCTGTCCAATTTCGCATATTTGCATGCAAATGCTCTGATCTAGCACGCGAAACAGCGATTCCGCACCGAAATACACTTCTGAAACGAAGAATCGTCGAATCTGACATAAGCTCGAATAAATCATGATCGTGCTTGCCTTGTCGGAGTTTCTGTGCCAATTTCGCATATTTGCATGCAAATGCACTGATCTAGCACGCGAAACAGCGATTCCGCACAGAAATACACTTCTGAAACGAAGAATCGTCGAATCTGACATAAGCTCGAATAAATCGTGATCGTGCTTGCCTTGTCGGAGTTTCTGTGCCAATTTCGCATATTTGCATGCAAATGCACTGATCTAGCACGCGAACCAGCGATTCCGCACAGAAATACACTTCTGAGACGAAGAATCGTCGAATCTGACATAAGCTCGAATAAAGGGTGATCGTGCTTGTCGGGTCGGAGTTTCTATTGCAATTTCTCATACTTGCATGCAAATGCACTGATTTAGCACGGGAAACAGCGATTCCGCACAGAAATACACTTCTGAAACGAAGAATCGTCGAATCTGACATAGGCTCGAATAAATC
>NW_027469699.1:0-76264 GCF_051020765.1 Lasioglossum baleicum
ATGCATCCTCTCGCACGTGTTTTTGCTCGACTAGCCATGCGCATCCCAAAAAACCTGCGCATGCGCATCCCACAAAACCTCGCACGTGTTTTTACTCGACTAGCCTGCGGGATGCATCCTCTCGCACGTGTTTTTGCTCGACTAGCCTGCGGGATGCATCCTCTCGCACGTGTTTTTGCTCGACTAGCCATGCGCATCCCAAAAAAAACCTGCGCATGCGCATCCCACAAAACCTGCGCATGCGCATCCCACAAAACCTCGCACGTGTTTGTGCTCGTCTAGCCTGCGGGATGCATCCTTTCGCACGTGTTTTACTCGACTAGCCTGCGGGATGCATCCTCTCGCACGTGTTTTTGCTCGACTAGCCTGCGGGATGCATCCTCTGGCACGTGTTTGTGCTCGACTAGCCTGCGGGATGCATCCTCTCGCACGTGTTTTTACTCGACTGGCATGCGGGATGCATCCTCTCGCACGTGTTTTTGCTCGACTAGCCTGCGGGATTCATCCTCCCGCACGTGTTTTTACTCGACTAGCCTGCGGGATGCATCCTCTCGCACGTGTTTTTGCTCGACTAGCCTGCGGGATGCATCCTCTCGCACGTGTTTTTACTCGACTAGCCTGCGGATGCATCCTCTCGCACGTGTTTTTGCTCGACAAGCCTGCGGGATGCATCCTCTCGCACGTGTTTTTGCTCGACTAGCCATGCGCATCCCAAAAAACCTGCGCATGCGCATCCCACAAAACCTCGCACGTGTTTTTACTCGACTAGCCTGCGGGATGCATCCTCTCGCACGTGTTTTTGCTCGACTAGCCTGCGGGATGCATCCTCTCGCACGTGTTTTTGCTCGACTAGCCATGCGCACCCCAAAAAAACCTGCGCATGCGCATCCCACAAAACCTGCGAATGCGCATCCCACAAAACCTCGCACGTGTTTGTGCTCGTCTAGCCTGCGGGATGCATCCTTTCGCACGTGTTTTTACTCGACTAGCCTGCGGGATGCATCCTCTCGCACGTGTTTTTGCTCGACTAGCCTGCGGGATGCATCCTCTGGCACGTGTTTGTGCTCGACTAGCCTGCGGGATGCATCCTCTCGCACGTGTTTTTACTCGACTAGCCTGCGGGATTCATCCTCTCGCACGTGTTTTTCCTCGACTAGCCTGCGGGATGCATCCTCTCGCACGTGTTTTTACTCGACTAGCCTGCGGGATGCATCCTCCCGCACGTGTTTTTACTCGACTAGCCTGCGGGAAACATCCTCTCGCACGTGTTTTTGCTCGACTAGCCTGCGGGATGCATCCTCTCGCACGTGTTTTTGCTCGACTAGCCTGCGGGATGCATCCTCTCGCACGTGTTTTTACTCGACTAGCCTGCGGGATGCATCCTCTCGCACGTGTTTTTGCTCGACTAGCCTGCGGGATGCATCCTCTCGCACGTGTTTTTGCTCGACTAGCCATGCGCATCCCAAAAAACCTGCGCATGCGCATCCCACAAAACCTCGCACGTGTTTTTACTCGACTAGCCTGCGGGATGCATCCTCTCGCACGTGTTTTTGCTCGACTAGCCTGCGGGATGCATCCTCTCGCACGTGTTTTTGCTCGACTAGCCATGCGCACCCCAAAAAAACCTGCGCATGCGCATCCCACAAAACCTGCGAATGCGCATCCCACAAAACCTCGCACGTGTTTGTGCTCGTCTAGCCTGCGGGATGCATCCTTTCGCACGTGTTTTTACTCGACTAGCCTGCGGGATGCATCCTCTCGCACGTGTTTTTGCTCGACTAGCCTGCGGGATGCATCCTCTGGCACGTGTTTGTGCTCGACTAGCCTGCGGGATGCATCCTCTCGCACGTGTTTTTACTCGACTAGCCTGCGGGCATCCTCTCGCACGTGTTTTTGCTCGACTAGCCTGCGGGATGCATCCTCTCGCACGTGTTTTTGCTCGACTAGCCATGCGCATCCCAAAAAACCTGCGCATGCGCATCCCACAAAACCTCGCACGTGTTTTTACTCGACTAGCCTGCGGGATGCATCCTCTCGCACGTGTTTTTGCTCGACTAGCCTGCGGGATGCATCCTCTCGCACGTGTTTTTGCTCGACTAGCCATGCGCACCCCAAAAAAACCTGCGCATGCGCATCCCACAAAACCTGCGAATGCGCATCCCACAAAACCTCGCACGTGTTTGTGCTCGTCTAGCCTGCGGGATGCATCCTTTCGCACGTGTTTTTACTCGACTAGCCTGCGGGATGCATCCTCTCGCACGTGTTTTTGCTCGACTAGCCTGCGGGATGCATCCTCTGGCACGTGTTTGTGCTCGACTAGCCTGCGGGATGCATCCTCTCGCACGTGTTTTTACTCGACTAGCCTGCGGGATTCATCCTCTCGCACGTGTTTTTCCTCGACTAGCCTGCGGGATGCATCCTCTCGCACGTGTTTTTACTCGACTAGCCTGCGGGATGCATCCTCCCGCACGTGTTTTTACTCGACTAGCCTGCGGAAACATCCTCTCGCACGTGTTTTTGCTCGACTAGCCTCGGGGATGCATCCTCTCGCACGTGTTTTTGCTCGACTAGCCTGCGGGATGCATCCTCTCGCACGTGGTTTTTGCTCGACTAGCCTGCGGGACGCAATCCTCTCGCACGTGTTTTTACTCGACTAGCCTGCGGGATGCATCCTCTCGCACGTGTTTTTACTCGACTAGCCTGCGGGAAGCATCCTCTTGCACGTGTTTTTACTCGACTAGCCTGCGGGATGCATCCTCTCGCACGTGTTTTTACTCGACTAGCCTGCGGGAAGCATCCTCTCGCACGTGTTTTTACTCGACTAGCCTGCGGGATGCATCCTCTCGCACGTGTTTTTACTCGACTAGCCTGCGGGAAGCATCCTCTTGCACGTGTTTTTACTCGACTAGCCTGCGGGATGCATCCTCTCGCACGTGTTTTTGCTCGACTAGCCATGCGCATCCCAAAAAACATGCGCATGCGCATCCCACAAAACCTGCGCATGCGCATCCCACAAAACCTCGCACGTGTTTTTACTCGACTACCCTGCGGGATGCATCCTCTCGCACGTGTTTTTGCTCGACTAGCCATGCGCATCCCAAAAAACCTGCGCATGCGCATCCCACAAAACCTGCGCATGCGCATCCCACAAAACCTGCGCATGCGCATCCCACAAAACCTCGCACGTGTTTTTACTCGACTAGCCTGCTGGATGCATCCTCTCGCACGTGTTTTTACTCGACTAGCCTGCAGGATGCATCCTCTCGCACGTGTTTTTACTCGACTAGCCTGCGGGATGCATCCTCTCGCACGTGTTTTTGCTCGACTAGCCATGCGCATCCCAAAAAACCTGCGCATGCGCATCCCACAAAACCTGCGCATGCGCATCCCACAAAACCTCGCACGTGTTTGTGCTCGTCTAGCCTGCGGGATGCATCCTTACGCACGTGTTTTTACTCGACTAGCCTGCGGGATGCATCCTCTCGCACGTGTTTTTGCTCGACTAGCCTGCGGGATGCATCCTCTCGCACGTGTTTGTGCTCGACTAGCCTGCGGGATGCATCCTCTCGCACGTGTTATTACTCGACTAGCCTGCGGGATGCATCCTCTCGCACGTGTTTTTGCTCGACTAGCCTGCGGGATGCATCCTCTCGCACGTGTTTTTGCTCGACTAGCCTGCGGGATGCATCCTCTCGCACGTGTTTTTACTCGACTACCCTGCGGGATGCATCCTCTCGCACGTGTTTTTGCTCGACTAGCCATGCGCATCCCAAAAAACCTGCGCATGCGCATCCCACAAAACCTGCGCCTGCGCATCCCACAAAACCTCGCACGTGTTTTTACTCGACTAGCCTGCGGGATGCATCCTCTCGCACGTGTTTTTACTCGACTAGGCTGCGGGATGCATCCTCTCGCACGTGTTTTTGCTCGACCAGCCTGCGGCATGCATCCTCTCGCACGTGTTTTTGCTCGACTAGCCTGCGGGATGCATCCTCTCGCACGTGTTTTTACTCGACTAGCCTGCGGGATTCATCCTCTCGCACGTGTTTTTCCTCGACTAGCCTGCGGGATGCATCCTCTCGCACGTGTTTTTACTCGACTAGCCTGCGGGATGCATCCTCCCGCACGTGTTTTTACTCGACTAGCCTGCGGGAAACATCCTCTCGCACGTGTTTTTGCTCGACTAGCCTGCGGGATGCATCCTCTCGCATGTGTTTTTGCTCGACTAGCCTGCGGGATGCATCCTCTCGCACGTGTTTTTGCTCGACTAGCCTGCGGGACGCATCCTCTCGCACGTGTTTTTACTCTACTAGCCTGCGGGATGCATCCTCTCGCACGTGTTTTTACTCGACTAGCCTGCGGGAAGCATCCTCTTGCACGTGTTTTTACTCGACTAGCCTGCGGGATGCATCCTCTCGCACGTGTTTTTACTCGACTAGCCTGCGGGAAGCATCCTCTCGCACGTGTTTTTACTCGACTAGCCTGCGGGATCCATCCTCTCGCACGTGTTTTTACGCGACTAGCCTGCGGGAAGCATCCTCTTGCACGTGTTTTTACTCGACTAGCCTGCGGGATGCATCCTCTCGCACGTGTTTTTACTCGACTAGCCTGCGGGATGCATCCTCTCGCACGTGTTTTTACTCGACTAGCCTGCGGGAAGCATCCTCTTGCACGTGTTTTTACTCGACTAGCCTGCGGGATGCATCCTCTCGCACGTGTTTTTACTCGACTAGCCTGCGGGATGCATCCTCTCGCACGTGTTTTTGCTCGACCAGCCTGCGGGATGCATCCTCTCGCACGTGTTTTTGCTCGACTAGCCTGCGGGATGCATCCTCTCGCACGTGTTTTTACTCGACTAGCCTGCGGGATTCATCCTCTCGCACGTGTTTTTACTCGACTAGCCTGCGGGATGCATCCTCCCGCACGTGTTTTTACTCGACTAGCCTGCGGGATACATCCTCTCGCACGTGTTTTTGCTCGACTAGCCTGCGGGATGCATCCTCTCGCACGTGTTTTTACTCGACTAGCCTGCGGGAAGCATCCTCTCGCACGTGTTTTTGCTCGACTAGCCTGCGGGATGCATCCTCTCGCACGTGTTTTTGCTCGACTAGGCATGCGCATCCCAAAAAACCTGCGCATGCGCATCCCAAAAAACCTGCGCATGCGCATCCCACAAAACCTGCGCATGCGCATCCCACAAAACCTCGCACGTGTTTTTAATCGACTAGCCTGCGGGATGCATCCTCTCGCACGTGTTTTTACTCGACTAGCCTGCGGGATGCATCCTCTCGCACGTGTTTTTGCTCGACTAGCCATGCGCATCCCAAAAAACCTGCGCATGCGCATCCCACAAAACCTCGCACGTGTTTTTACTCGACTAGCCTGCGGGATGCATCCTCTCGCACGTGTTTTTGCTCGACTAGCCTGCGGGATGCATCCTCTCGCACGTGTTTTTGCTCGACTAGCCATGCGCATCCCAAAAAAACCTGCGCATGCGCATCCCACAAAACCTGCGCATGCGCATCCCACAAAACCTCGCACGTGTTTGTGCTCGTCTAGCCTGCGGGATGCATCCTTTCGCACGTGTTTTTACTCGACTAGCCTGCGGGATGCATCCTCTCGCACGTGTTTTTGCTCGACTAGCCTGCGGGATGCATCCTCTCGCACGTGTTTGTGCTCGACTAGCCTGCGGGATGCATCCTCTCGCACGTGTTTTTACTCGACTAGACTGCGGGATGCATCCTCACGCACGTGTTTTTGCTCGACTAGCCTGCGGGATTCATCCTCCCGCACGTGTTTTTACTCGACTAGCCTGCGGGATGCATCCTCTCGCACGTGTTTTTGCTCGACTAGCCTGCGGGATGCATCCTCTCGCACGTGTTTTTACTCGACTAGCCTGCGGGATGCATCCTTTCGCACGTGTTTTTGCTCGACTAGCCATGCGCATCCCAAAAAACCTGCGCATGCGCATCCCACAAAACCTCGCACGTGTTTTTACTCGACTAGCCTGCGGGATGCATCCTCTCGCACGTGTTTTTGCTCGACTAGCCTGCGGGATGCATCCTCTCGCACGTGTTTTTGCTCGACTAGCCATGCGCATCCCAAAAAAACCTGCGCATGCGCATCCCACAAAACCTGCGCATGCGCATCCCACAAAACCTCGCACGTGTTTGTGCTCGTCTAGCCTGCGGGATGCATCCTTTCGCACGTGTTTTTACTCGACTAGCCTGCGGGATGCATCCTCTCGCACGTGTTTTTGCTCGACTAGCCTGCGGGATGCATCCTCTGGCACGTGTTTGTGCTCGACTAGCCTGCGGGATGCATCCTCTCGCACGTGTTTTTACTCGACTGGCCTGCGGGATGCATCCTCTCGCACGTGTTTTTGCTCGACTAGCCTGCGGGATTCATCCTCCCGCACGTGTTTTTACTCGACTAGCCTGCGGGATGCATCCTCTCGCACGTGTTTTTGCTCGACTAGCCTGCGGGATGCATCCTCTCGCACGTGTTTTTACTCGACTAGCCTGCGGGATGCATCCTCCCGCACGTGTTTTTACTCGACTAGCCTGCGCGATACATCCTCTCGCACGTGTTTTTGCTCGACTAGCCTGCGGGATGCATCCCCTCGCACGTGTTTTTGCTCGACTAGCCTGCGGGATGCATCCTCTCGCACGTGTTTTTGCTCGACTAACCTGCGGGACGCATCCTCTCGCACGTGTTTTTACTCGACTAGCCTGCGGGATGCATCCTCTCGCACGTGTTTTTACTCGACTAGCCTGCGGGAAGCATCCTCTTGCACGTGTTTTTACTCGACTATCCTGCGGGATGCATCCTCTCGCACGTGTTTTTACTCGACTAGCCTGCGGGAAGCATCCTCTCGCACGTGTTTTTACTCGACTAGCCTGCGGGATGCATCCTCTCGCACGTGTTTTTACTCGACTAGCCTGCGGGATGCATCCTCTCGCACGTGTTTTTACTCGACTAGCCTGCGGGAAGCATCCTCTCGCACGTGTTTTTACTCGACTAGCCTGCGGGATGCATCCTCTCGCACGTGTTTTTACTCGACTAGCCTGCGGGAAGCATCCTCTTGCACGTGTTTTTACTCGACTACCCTGCGGGATGCATCCTCTCGCACGTGTTTTTGCTCGACTAGCCTGCGGGATGCATCCTTTCGCACGTGTTTTTACTCGACCAGCCTGCGGGATGCATCCTCTCGCACGTGTTTTTGCTCGACTAGCCTGCGGGATGCATCCTCTCGCACGTGTTTGTGCTCGACTAGCCTGCGGGATGCATCCTCTCGCACGTGTTTTTACTCGACTAGCCTGCGGGATGCATCCTCTCGCACGTGTTTTTGCTCGACTAGCCTGCGGGATGCATCCTCTCGCACGTGTTTTTACTCGACTAGCCTGCGGGATGCATCCTCTCGCACGTGTTTTTGCTCGACTAGCCATGCGCATTCCAAAAAACCTGCGCATGCGCATCCCACAAAACCTCGCACGTGTTTTTACTCGACTAGCCTGCGGGATGCATCCTCTCGCACGTGTTTTTGCTCGACTAGCCTGCGGGATGCATCCTCTCGCACGTGTTTTTGCTCGACTAGCCATGCGCATCCCAAAAAAACCTGCGCATGCGCATCCCACAAAACCTGCGCATGCGCATCCCACAAAACCTCGCACGTGTTTGTGCTCGTCTAGCCTGCGGGATGCATCCTTTCGCACGTGTTTTTACTCGACTAGCCTGCGGGATGCATCCTCTCGCACGTGTTTTTGCTCGACTAGCCTGCGGGATGCATCCTCTGGCACGTGTTTGTGCTCGACTAGCCTGCGGGATGCATCCTCTCGCACGTGTTTTTACTCGACTGGCCTGCGGGATGCATCCTCTCGCACGTGTTTTTGCTCGACTAGCCTGCGGGATTCATCCTCCCGCACGTGTTTTTACTCGACTAGCCTGCGGGATGCATCCTCTCGCACGTGTTTTTGCTCGACTAGCCTGAGGGATGCATCCTCTCGCACGTGTTTTTACTCGACTAGCCTGCGGGATGCATCCTCCCGCACGTGTTTTTACTCGACTAGCCTGCGCGATACATCCTCTCGCACGTGTTTTTGCTCGACTAGCCTGCGGGATGCATCCCCTCGCACGTGTTTTTGCTCGACTAGCCTGCGGGATGCATCCTCTCGCACGTGTTTTTGCTCGACTAACCTGCGGGACGCATCCTCTCGCACGTGTTTTTACTCGACTAGCCTGCGGGATGCATCCTCTCGCACGTGTTTTTACTCGACTAGCCTGCGGGAAGCATCCTCTTGCACGTGTTTTTACTCGACTATCCTGCGGGATGCATCCTCTCGCACGTGTTTTTACTCGACTAGCCTGCGGGAAGCATCCTCTCGCACGTGTTTTTACTCGACTAGCCTGCGGGATGCATCCTCTCGCACGTGTTTTTACTCGACTAGCCTGCGGGATGCATCCTCTCGCACGTGTTTTTACTCGACTAGCCTGCGGGAAGCATCCTCTCGCACGTGTTTTTACTCGACTAGCCTGCGGGATGCATCCTCTCGCACGTGTTTTTACTCGACTAGCCTGCGGGAAGCATCCTCTTGCACGTGTTTTTACTCGACTACCCTGCGGGATGCATCCTCTCGCACGTGTTTTAGCTCGACTAGCCTGCGGGATGCATCCTTTCGCACGTGTTTTTACTCGACCAGCCTGCGGGATGCCTCCTCTCGCACGTGTTTTTGCTCGACTAGCCTGCGGGATGCATCCTCTCGCACGTGTTTTTGCTCGACTAGCCTGCGGCATGCATCCTCTCGCACGTGTTTTTGCTCGACTAGCCTGCGGGATGCATCCTCTCGCACGTGTTTTTACTCGACTAGCCTGCGGGATGCATCCTCTCGCACGTGTTTTTACTCGACTACCCTGCGGGATGCATCCTCTCGCACGTGTTTTTGCTCGACTAGCCATGCGCATCCCAAAAAACCTGCGCATGCGCATCCCACAAAACCTGCGCATGCGCATCCCACAAAACCTCGCACGTGTTTTTACTCGACTAGCCTGCGGGATGCATCCTCTCGCACGTGTTTTTGCTCGACTAGCCTGCGGGATGCATTCTCTCGCACGTGTTTTTGCTCGACTAGCCTGCGGGATGCATCCTCTCGCACGTGTTTTTACTCGACTAGCCTGCGGGATGCATCCTCTCGCACGTGTTTTTACTCGACTAGCCTGCGGGAAGCATCCTCTTGCACGTGTTTTTACTCGACTACCCTGCGGGATGCATCCTCTCGCACGTGTTTTTGCTCGACTAGCCATGCGCATCCCAAAAAACCTGCGCATGCGCATCCCACAAAACCTGCGCATGCGCATCCCACAAAACCTCGCACGTGTTTTTACTCGACTAGCCTGCAGGATGCATCCTCTCGCACGTGTTTTTACTCGACTAGCCTGCGGGAAGCATCCTCTTGCACGTGTTTTTACTCGACTAGCCTGCGGGATGCATCCTCTCGCACGTGTTTTTACTCGACTAGCCTGCGGGATGCATCCTCTCGCACATGTTTTTACTCGACTAGCCTGCGGGAAGCATCCTCTTGCACGTGTTTTTACTCGACTAGCCTGCGGGATGCATCCTCTCGCACGTGTTTTTACTCGACTAGCCTGCGGGATGCATCCTCTCGCACGTGTTTTTACTCGACTAGCCTGCGGGAAGCATCCTCTTGCACGTGTTTTTACTCGACTAGCCTGCGGGATGCATCCTCTCGCACGTGTTTTTACTCGACTAGCCTGCGGGATGCATCCTCTCGCACGTGTTTTTGCTCGACCAGCCTGCGGGATGCATCCTCTCGCACGTGTTTTTGCTCGACTAGCCTGCGGGATGCATCCTCTCGCACGTGTTTTTACTCGACTAGCCTGCGGGATTCATCCTCTCGCACGTGTTTTTACTCGACTAGCCTGCGGGATGCATCCTCCCGCACGTGTTTTTACTCGACTAGCCTGCGGGATACATCCTCTCGCACGTGTTTTTGCTCGACTAGCCTGCGGGATGCATCCTCTCGCACGTGTCTTTGCTCGACTAGCCTGCGGGATGCATCCTCTCGCACGTGTTTTTACTCGACTAGCCTGCGGGAAGCATCCTCTCGCACGTGTTTTTGCTCGACTAGCCTGCGGGATGCATCCTCTCGCACGTGTTTTTGCTCGACTAGGCATGCGCATCCCAAAAAACCTGCGCATGCGCATCCCAAAAAACCTGCGCATGCGCATCCCACAAAACCTGCGCATGCGCATCCCACAAAACCTCGCACGTGTTTTTACTCGACTAGCCTGCGGGATGCATCCTCTCGCACGTGTTTTTACTCGACTAGCCTGCGGGATGCATCCTCTCGCACGTGTTTTTGCTCGACTAGCCATGCGCATCCCAAAAAACCTGCGCATGCGCATCCCACAAAACCTGCGCATGCGCATCCCACAAAACCTCGCACGTGTTTGTGCTCGTCTAGCCTGCGGGATGCATCCTTTTTGCTCGACTAGCCATGCGCATCCCAAAAAAACCTGCGCATGCGCATCCCACAAAACCTGCGCATGCGCATCCCACAAAACCTCGCACGTGTTTGTGCTCGTCTAGCCTGCGGGATGCATCCTTTCGCACGTGTTTTTACTCGACTAGCCTGCGGGATGCATCCTCTCGCACGTGTTTTTGCTCGACTAGCCTGCGGGATGCATCCTCTCGCACGTGTTTGTGCTCGACTAGCCTGCGGGATGCATCCTCTCGCACGTGTTTTTACTCGACTAGACTGCGGGATGCATCCTCTCGCACGTGTTTTTGCTCGACTAGCCTGCGGGATTCATCCTCCCGCACGTGTTTTTACTCGACTAACCTGCGGGATGCATCCTCTCGCACGTGTTTTTGCTCGACTAGCCTGCGGGATGCATCCTCTCGCACGTGTTTTTACTCGACTAGCCTGCGGGATGCATCCTCTCGCACGTGTTTTTGCTCGACTAGCCATGCGCATCCCAAAAAACCTGCGCATGCGCATCCCACAAAACCTCGCACGTGTTTTTACTCGACTAGCCTGCGGGATGCATCCTCTCGCACGTGTTTTTGCTCGACTAGCCTGCGGGATGCATCCTCTCGCACGTGTTTTTGCTCGACTAGCCATGCGCATCCCAAAAAAACCTGCGCATGCGCATCCCACAAAACCTGCGAATGCGCATCCCACAAAACCTCGCACGTGTTTGTGCTCGTCTAGCCTGCGGGATGCATCCTTTCGCACGTGTTTTTACTCGACTAGCCTGCGGGATGCATCCTCTCGCACGTGTTTTTGCTCGACTAGCCTGCGGGATGCATCCTCTGGCACGTGTTTGTGCTCGACTAGCCTGCGGGATGCATCCTCTCGCACGTGTTTTTACTCGACTGGCCTGCGGGATGCATCCTCTCGCACGTGTTTTTGCTCGACTAGCCTGCGGGATTCATCCTCCCGCACGTGTTTTTACTCGACTAGCCTGCGGGATGCATCCTCTCGCACGTGTTTTTACTCGACTAGCCTGCGGGATTCATCCTCTCGCACGTGTTTTTCCTCGACTAGCCTGCGGGATGCATCCTCTCGCACGTGTTTTTACTCGACTAGCCTGCGGGATGCATCCTCCCGCACGTGTTTTTACTCGACTAGCCTGCGGGAAACATCCTCTCGCACGTGTTTTTGCTCGACTAGCCTGCGGGATGCATCCTCTCGCACGTGTTTTTGCTCGACTAGCCTGCGGGATGCATCCTCTCGCACGTGTTTTTGCTCGACTAGCCTGCGGGACGCATCCTCTCGCACGTGTTTTTACTCGACTAGCCTGCGGGATGCATCCTCTCGCACGTGTTTTTACTCGACTAGCCTGCGGGAAGCATCCTCTTGCACGTGTTTTTACTCGACTAGCCTGCGGGATGCATCCTCTCGCACGTGTTTTTACTCGACTAGCCTGCGGGAAGCATCCTCTCGCACGTGTTTTTACTCGACTAGCCTGCGGGATGCATCCTCTCGCACGTGTTTTTACTCGACTAGCCTGCGGGAAGCATCCTCTTGCACGTGTTTTTACTCGACTAGCCTGCGGGATGCATCCTCTCGCACGTGTTTTTGCTCGACTAGCCATGCGCATCCCAAAAAACATGCGCATGCGCATCCCACAAAACCTGCGCATGCGCATCCCACAAAACCTGCGCATGCGCATCCCACAAAACCTCGCACGTGTTTTTACTCGACTAGCCTGCTGGATGCATCCTCTCGCACGTGTTTTTACTCGACTAGCCTGCAGGATGCATCCTCTCGCACGTGTTTTTACTCGACTAGCCTGCGGGATGCATCCTCTCGCACGTGTTTTTGCTCGACTAGCCATGCGCATCCCAAAAAACCTGCGCATGCGCATCCCACAAAACCTGCGCATGCGCATCCCACAAAACCTCGCACGTGTTTGTGCTCGTCTAGCCTGCGGGATGCATCCTTACGCACGTGTTTTTACTCGACTAGCCTGCGGGATGCGTCCTCTCGCACGTGTTTTTGCTCGACTAGCCTGCGGGATGCATCCTCTCGCACGTGTTTGTGCTCGACTAGCCTGCGGGATGCATCCTCTCGCACGTGTTATTACTCGAGTAGCCTGCGGGATGCATCCTCTCGCACGTGTTTTTGCTCGACTAGCCTGCGGGATGCATCCTCTCGCACGTGTTTTTGCTCGACTAGCCTGCGGGATGCATCCTCTCGCACGTGTTTTTACTCGACTACCCTGCGGGATGCATCCTCTCGCACGTGTTTTTGCTCGACTAGCCATGCGCATCCCAAAAAACCTGCGCATGCGCATCCCACAAAACCTGCGCCTGCGCATCCCACAAAACCTCGCACGTGTTTTTACTCGACTAGCCTGCGGGATGCATCCTCTCGCACGTGTTTTTACTCGACTAGGCTGCGGGATGCATCCTCTCGCACGTGTTTTTGCTCGACCAGCCTGCGGCATGCATCCTCTCGCACGTGTTTTTGCTCGACTAGCCTGCGGGATGCATCCTCTCGCACGTGTTTTTACTCGACTAGCCTGCGGGATTCATCCTCTCGCACGTGTTTTTCCTCGACTAGCCTGCGGGATGCATCCTCTCGCACGTGTTTTTACTCGACTAGCCTGCGGGATGCATCCTCCCGCACGTGTTTTTACTCGACTAGCCTGCGGGAAACATCCTCTCGCACGTGTTTTTGCTCGACTAGCCTGCGGGATGCATCCTCTCGCACGTGTTTTTGCTCGACTAGCCTGCGGGATGCATCCTCTCGCACGTGTTTTTGCTCGACTAGCCTGCGGGACGCATCCTCTCGCACGTGTTTTTACTCGACTAGCCTGCGGGATGCATCCTCTCGCACGTGTTTTTACTCGACTAGCCTGCGGGAAGCATCCTCTTGCACGTGTTTTTACTCGACTAGCCTGCGGGATGCATCCTCTCGCACGTGTTTTTACTCGACTAGCCTGCGGGAAGCATCCTCTCGCACGTGTTTTTACTCGACTAGCCTGCGGGATGCATCCTCTCGCACGTGTTTTTACGCGACTAGCCTGCGGGAAGCATCCTCTTGCACGTGTTTTTACTCGACTAGCCTGCGGGATGCATCCTCTCGCACGTGTTTTTACTCGACTAGCCTGCGGGATGCATCCTCTCGCACGTGTTTTTACTCGACTAGCCTGCGGGAAGCATCCTCTTGCACGTGTTTTTACTCGACTAGCCTGCGGGATGCATCCTCTCGCACGTGTTTTTACTCGACTAGCCTGCGGGATGCATCCTCTCGCACGTGTTTTTGCTCGACCAGCCTGCGGGATGCATCCTCTCGCACGTGTTTTTGCTCGACTAGCCTGCGGGATGCATCCTCTCGCACGTGTTTTTACTCGACTAGCCTGCGGGATTCATCCTCTCGCACGTGTTTTTACTCGACTAGCCTGCGGGATGCATCCTCCCGCACGTGTTTTTACTCGACTAGCCTGCGGGATACATCCTCTCGCACGTGTTTTTGCTCGACTAGCCTGCGGGATGCATCCTCTCGCACGTGTTTTTACTCGACTAGCCTGCGGGAAGCATCCTCTCGCACGTGTTTTTGCTCGACTAGCCTGCGGGATGCATCCTCTCGCACGTGTTTTTGCTCGACTAGGCATGCGCATCCCAAAAAACCTGCGCATGCGCATCCCAAAAAACCTGCGCATGCGCATCCCACAAAACCTGCGCATGCGCATCCCACAAAACCTCGCACGTGTTTTTACTCGACTAGCCTGCGGGATGCATCCTCTCGCACGTGTTTTTACTCGACTAGCCTGCGGGATGCATCCTCTCGCACGTGTTTTTGCTCGACTAGCCATGCGCATCCCAAAAAACCTGCGCATGCGCATCCCACAAAACCTCGCACGTGTTTTTACTCGACTAGCCTGCGGGATGCATCCTCTCGCACGTGTTTTTGCTCGACTAGCCTGCGGGATGCATCCTCTCGCACGTGTTTTTGCTCGACTAGCCATGCGCATCCCAAAAAAACCTGCGCATGCGCATCCCACAAAACCTGCGCATGCGCATCCCACAAAACCTCGCACGTGTTTGTGCTCGTCTAGCCTGCGGGATGCATCCTTTCGCACGTGTTTTTACTCGACTAGCCTGCGGGATGCATCCTCTCGCACGTGTTTTTGCTCGACTAGCCTGCGGGATGCATCCTCTCGCACGTGTTTGTGCTCGACTAGCCTGCGGGATGCATCCTCTCGCACGTGTTTTTACTCGACTAGACTGCGGGATGCATCCTCACGCACGTGTTTTTGCTCGACTAGCCTGCGGGATTCATCCTCCCGCACGTGTTTTTACTCGACTAGCCTGCGGGATGCATCCTCTCGCACGTGTTTTTGCTCGACTAGCCTGCGGGATGCATCCTCTCGCACGTGTTTTTACTCGACTAGCCTGCGGGATGCATCCTCTCGCACGTGTTTTTGCTCGACTAGCCATGCGCATCCCAAAAAACCTGCGCATGCGCATCCCACAAAACCTCGCACGTGTTTTTACTCGACTAGCCTGCGGGATGCATCCTCTCGCACGTGTTTTTGCTCGACTAGCCTGCGGGATGCATCCTCTCGCACGTGTTTTTGCTCGACTAGCCATGCGCATCCCAAAAAAACCTGCGCATGCGCATCCCACAAAACCTGCGCATGCGCATCCCACTAAACCTCGCACGTGTTTGTGCTCGTCTAGCCTGCGGGATGCATCCTTTCGCACGTGTTTTTACTCGACTAGCCTGCGGGATGCATCCTCTCGCACGTGTTTTTGCTCGACTAGCCTGCGGGATGCATCCTCTGGCACGTGTTTGTGCTCGACTAGCCTGCGGGATGCATCCTCTCGCACGTGTTTTTACTCGACTGGCCTGCGGGATGCATCCTCTCGCACGTGTTTTTGCTCGACTAGCCTGCGGGATTCATCCTCCCGCACGTGTTTTTACTCGACTAGCCTGCGGGATGCATCCTCTCGCACGTGTTTTTGCTCGACTAGCCTGCGGGATGCATCCTCTCGCACGTGTTTTTACTCGACTAGCCTGCGGGATGCATCCTCCCGCACGTGTTTTTACTCGACTAGCCTGCGCGATACATCCTCTCGCACGTGTTTTTGCTCGACTAGCCTGCGGGATGCATCCCCTCGCACGTGTTTTTGCTCGACTAGCCTGCGGGATGCATCCTCTCGCACGTGTTTTTGCTCGACTAACCTGCGGGACGCATCCTCTCGCACGTGTTTTTACTCGACTAGCCTGCGGGATGCATCCTCTCGCACGTGTTTTTACTCGACTAGCCTGCGGGAAGCATCCTCTTGCACGTGTTTTTACTCGACTATCCTGCGGGATGCATCCTCTCGCACGTGTTTTTACTCGACTAGCCTGCGGGAAGCATCCTCTCGCACGTGTTTTTACTCGACTAGCCTGCGGGATGCATCCTCTCGCACGTGTTTTTACTCGACTAGCCTGCGGGATGCATCCTCTCGCACGTGTTTTTAATCGACTAGCCTGCGGGAAGCATCCTCTCGCACGTGTTTTTACTCGACTAGCCTGCGGGATGCATCCTCTCGCACGTGTTTTTACTCGACTAGCCTGCGGGAAGCATCCTCTTGCACGTGTTTTTACTCGACTACCCTGCGGGATGCATCCTCTCGCACGTGTTTTTGCTCGACTAGCCTGCGGGATGCATCCTTTCGCACGTGTTTTTACTCGACCAGCCTGCGGGATGCATCCTCTCGCACGTGTTTTTGCTCGACTAGCCTGCGGGATGCATCCTCTCGCACGTGTTTGTGCTCGACTAGCCTGCGGGATGCATCCTCTCGCACGTGTTTTTACTCGACTAGCCTGCGGGATGCATCCTCTCGCACGTGTTTTTGCTCGACTAGCCTGCGGGATGCATCCTCTCGCACGTGTTTTTACTCGACTAGCCTGCGGGATGCATCCTCTCGCACGTGTTTTTGCTCGACTAGCCATGCGCATCCCAAAAAACCTGCGCATGCGCATCCCACAAAACCTCGCACGTGTTTTTACTCGACTAGCCTGCGGGATGCATCCTCTCGCACGTGTTTTTGCTCGACTAGCCTGCGGGATGCATCCTCTCGCACGTGTTTTTGCTCGACTAGCCATGCGCATCCCAAAAAAACCTGCGCATGCGCATCCCACAAAACCTGCGCATGCGCATCCCACAAAACCTCGCACGTGTTTGTGCTCGTCTAGCCTGCGGGATGCATCCTTTCGCACGTGTTTTTACTCGACTAGCCTGCGGGATGCATCCTCTCGCACGTGTTTTTGCTCGACTAGCCTGCGGGATGCATCCTCTGGCACGTGTTTGTGCTCGACTAGCCTGCGGGATGCATCCTCTCGCACGTGTTTTTACTCGACTGGCCTGCGGGATGCATCCTCTCGCACGTGTTTTTGCTCGACTAGCCTGCGGGATTCATCCTCCCGCACGTGTTTTTACTCGACTAGCCTGCGGGATGCATCCTCTCGCACGTGTTTTTGCTCGACTAGCCTGAGGGATGCATCCTCTCGCACGTGTTTTTACTCGACTAGCCTGCGGGATGCATCCTCCCGCACGTGTTTTTACTCGACTAGCCTGCGCGATACATCCTCTCGCACGTGTTTTTGCTCGACTAGCCTGCGGGATGCATCCCCTCGCACGTGTTTTTGCTCGACTAGCCTGCGGGATGCATCCTCTCGCACGTGTTTTTGCTCGACTAACCTGCGGGACGCATCCTCTCGCACGTGTTTTTACTCGACTAGCCTGCGGGATGCATCCTCTCGCACGTGTTTTTACTCGACTAGCCTGCGGGAAGCATCCTCTTGCACGTGTTTTTACTCGACTATCCTGCGGGATGCATCCTCTCGCACGTGTTTTTACTCGACTAGCCTGCGGGAAGCATCCTCTCGCACGTGTTTTTACTCGACTAGCCTGCGGGATGCATCCTCTCGCACGTGTTTTTACTCGACTAGCCTGCGGGATGCATCCTCTCGCACGTGTTTTTACTCGACTAGCCTGCGGGAAGCATCCTCTCGCACGTGTTTTTACTCGACTAGCCTGCGGGATGCATCCTCTCGCACGTGTTTTTACTCGACTAGCCTGCGGGAAGCATCCTCTTGCACGTGTTTTTACTCGACTACCCTGCGGGATGCATCCTCTCGCACGTGTTTTAGCTCGACTAGCCTGCGGGATGCATCCTTTCGCACGTGTTTTTACTCGACCAGCCTGCGGGATGCCTCCTCTCGCACGTGTTTTTGCTCGACTAGCCTGCGGGATGCATCCTCTCGCACGTGTTTGTGCTCGACTAGCCTGCGGGATGCATCCTCTCGCACGTGTTTTTACTCGACTAGCCTGCGGGATGCATCCTCTCGCACGTGTTTTTGCTCGACTAGCCTGCGGCATGCATCCTCTCGCACGTGTTTTTGCTCGACTAGCCTGCGGGATGCATCCTCTCGCACGTGTTTTTACTCGACTAGCCTGCGGGATGCATCCTCTCGCACGTGTTTTTGCTCGACTAGCCTGCGGGATGCATTCTCTCGCACGTGTTTTTGCTCGACTAGCCTGCGGGATGCATCCTCTCGCACGTGTTTTTACTCGACTAGCCTGCGGGATGCATCCTCTCGCACGTGTTTTTACTCGACTAGCCTGCGGGAAGCATCCTCTTGCACGTGTTTTTACTCGACTACCCTGCGGGATGCATCCTCTCGCACGTGTTTTTGCTCGACTAGCCATGCGCATCCCAAAAAACCTGCGCATGCGCATCCCACAAAACCTGCGCATGCGCATCCCACAAAACCTCGCACGTGTTTTTACTCGACTAGCCTGCGGGATGCATCCTCTCGCACGTGTTTTTACTCGACTAGCCTGCGGGAAGCATCCTCTTGCACGTGTTTTTACTCGACTAGCCTGCGGGATGCATCCTCTCGCACGTGTTTTTACTCGACTAGCCTGCGGGATGCATCCTCTCGCACATGTTTTTACTCGACTAGCCTGCGGGAAGCATCCTCTTGCACGTGTTTTTACTCGACTAGCCTGCGGGATGCATCCTCTCGCACGTGTTTTTACTCGACTAGCCTGCGGGATGCATCCTCTCGCACGTGTTTTTACTCGACTAGCCTGCGGGAAGCATCCTCTTGCACGTGTTTTTACTCGACTAGCCTGCGGGATGCATCCTCTCGCACGTGTTTTTACTCGACTAGCCTGCGGGATGCATCCTCTCGCACGTGTTTTTGCTCGACCAGCCTGCGGGATGCATCCTCTCGCACGTGTTTTTGCTCGACTAGCCTGCGGGATGCATCCTCTCGCACGTGTTTTTACTCGACTAGCCTGCGGGATTCATCCTCTCGCACGTGTTTTTACTCGACTAGCCTGCGGGATGCATCCTCCCGCACGTGTTTTTACTCGACTAGCCTGCGGGATACATCCTCTCGCACGTGTTTTTGCTCGACTAGCCTGCGGGATGCATCCTCTCGCACGTGTCTTTGCTCGACTAGCCTGCGGGATGCATCCTCTCGCACGTGTTTTTACTCGACTAGCCTGCGGGAAGCATCCTCTCGCACGTGTTTTTGCTCGACTAGCCTGCGGGATGCATCCTCTCGCACGTGTTTTTGCTCGACTAGGCATGCGCATCCCAAAAAACCTGCGCATGCGCATCCCAAAAAACCTGCGCATGCGCATCCCACAAAACCTGCGCATGCGCATCCCACAAAACCTCGCACGTGTTTTTACTCGACTAGCCTGCGGGATGCATCCTCTCGCACGTGTTTTTACTCGACTAGCCTGCGGGATGCATCCTCTCGCACGTGTTTTTGCTCGACTAGCCATGCGCATCCCAAAAAACCTGCGCATGCGCATCCCACAAAACCTGCGCATGCGCATCCCACAAAACCTCGCACGTGTTTGTGCTCGTCTAGCCTGCGGGATGCATCCTTTTTGCTCGACTAGCCATGCGCATCCCAAAAAAACCTGCGCATGCGCATCCCACAAAACCTGCGCATGCGCATCCCACAAAACCTCGCACGTGTTTGTGCTCGTCTAGCCTGCGGGATGCATCCTTTCGCACGTGTTTTTACTCGACTAGCCTGCGGGATGCATCCTCTCGCACGTGTTTTTGCTCGACTAGCCTGCGGGATGCATCCTCTCGCACGTGTTTGTGCTCGACTAGCCTGCGGGATGCATCCTCTCGCACGTGTTTTTACTCGACTAGACTGCGGGATGCATCCTCTCGCACGTGTTTTTGCTCGACTAGCCTGCGGGATTCATCCTCCCGCACGTGTTTTTACTCGACTAGCCTGCGGGATGCATCCTCTCGCACGTGTTTTTACTCGACTAACCTGCGGGAAGCATCCTCTTGCACGTGTTTTTACTCGACTAGCCTGCGGGATGCATCCTCTCGCACGTGTTTTTACTCGACTAGCCTGCGGGAAGCATCCTCTCGCACGTGTTTTTACTCGACTAGCCTGCGGGATGCATCCTCTCGCACGTGTTTTTACTCGACTAGCCTGCGGGAAGCATCCTCTCGCACGTGTTTTTACTCGACTAGCCTGCGGGATACATCCTCTCGCACGTGTTTTTGCTCGACTAGCCTGCGGGATGCATCCTCTCGCACGTGTTTTTGCTCGACTAGCCTGCGGGATGCATACTCTCGCACGTGTTTTTGCTCGACTAGCCTGCGGGACGCATCCTCTCGCACGTGTTTTTACTCGACTAGCCTGCGGGATTCATCCTCTCGCACGTGTTTTTCCTCGACTAGCCTGCGGGATGCATCCTCTCGCACGTGTTTTTACTCGACTAGCCTGCGGGATGCATCCTCCCGCACGTGTTTTTACTCGACTAGCCTGCGCGATACATCCTCTCGCACGTGTTTTTGCTCGACTAGCCTGCGGGATGCATCCTCTCGCACGTGTTTTTACTCGACTAGCCTGCGGGATGCATCCTCTCGCACGTGTTTTTGCTCGACTAGCCATGCGCATCCCAAAAAACCTGCGCATGCGCATCCCACAAAACCTCGCACGTGTTTTTACTCGACTAGCCTGCGGGATGCATCCTCTCGCACGTGTTTTTGCTCGACTAGCCTGCGGGATGCATCCTCTCGCACGTGTTTTTGCTCGACTAGCCATGCGCATCCCAAAAAAACCTGCGCATGCGCATCCCACAAAACCTGCGAATGCGCATCCCACAAAACCTCGCACGTGTTTGTGCTCGTCTAGCCTGCGGGATGCATCCTTTCGCACGTGTTTTTACTCGACTAGCCTGCGGGATGCATCCTCTCGCACGTGTTTTTGCTCGACTAGCCTGCGGGATGCATCCTCTGGCACGTGTTTGTGCTCGACTAGCCTGCGGGATGCATCCTCTCGCACGTGTTTTTACTCGACTGGCCTGCGGGATGCATCCTCTCGCACGTGTTTTTGCTCGACTAGCCTGCGGGATTCATCCTCCCGCACGTGTTTTTACTCGACTAGCCTGCGGGATGCATCCTCTCGCACGTGTTTTTGCTCGACTAGCCTGCGGGATGCATCCTCTCGCACGTGTTTTTACTCGACTAGCCTGCGGGATGCATCCTCCCGCACGTGTTTTTACTCGACTAGCCTGCGCGATACATCCTCTCGCACGTGTTTGTGCTCGACTAGCCTGCGGGATGCATCCTCTCGCACGTGTTTTTACTCGACTAGCCTGCGGGATGCATCCTCCCGCACGTGTTTTTACTCGACTAGCCTGCGCGATACATCCTCTCGCACGTGTTTTTGCTCGACTAGCCTGCGGGATGCATCCTCCCGCACGTGTTTTTACTCGACTAGCCTGCGGGATGCATCCTCTCGCACGTGTTTTTGCTCGACTAGCCTGCGGGATGCATCCTCTCGCACGTGTTTTTACTCGACTAGCCTGCGGGATGCATCCTCTCGCACGTGTTTTTGCTCGACTAGCCATGCGCATCCCAAAAAACCTGCGCATGCGCATCCCACAAAACCTCGCACGTGTTTTTACTCGACTAGCCTGCGGGATGCATCCTCTCGCACGTGTTTTTGCTCGACTAGCCTGCGGGATGCATCCTCTCGCACGTGTTTTTGCTCGACTAGCCATGCGCATCCCACAAAACCTCGCACGTGTTTGTGCTCGTCTAGCCTGCGGGATGCATCCTTTCGCACGTGTTTTTACTCGACTAGCCTGCGGGATGCATCCTCTCGCACGTGTTTTTGCTCGACTAGCCTGCGGGATGCATCCTCTGGCACGTGTTTGTGCTCGACTAGCCTGCGGGATGCATCCTCTCGCACGTGTTTTTACTCGACTGGCCTGCGGGATGCATCCTCTCGCACGTGTTTTTGCTCGACTAGCCTGCGGGATTCATCCTCCCGCACGTGTTTTTACTCGACTAGCCTGCGGGATGCATCCTCTCGCACGTGTTTTTGCTCGACTAGCCTGCGGGATGCATCCTCTCGCACGTGTTTTTACTCGACTAGCCTGCGGGATGCATCCTCCCGCACGTGTTTTTACTCGACTAGCCTGCGCGATACATCCTCTCGCACGTGTTTGTGCTCGACTAGCCTGCGGGATGCATCCTCTCGCACGTGTTTTTACTCGACTGGCCTGCGGGATGCATCCTCTCGCACGTGTTTTTGCTCGACTAGCCTGCGGGATTCATCCTCCCGCACGTGTTTTTACTCGACTAGCCTGCGGGATGCATCCTCTCGCACGTGTTTTTGCTCGACTAGCCTGCGGGATGCATCCTCTCGCACGTGTTTTTGCTCGACTAGCCTGCGGGATGCATCCTCTCGCACGTGTTTTTACTCGACTAGCCTGCGGGAAGCATCCTCTCGCACGTGTTTTTACTCGACTAGCCTGCGGGATACATCCTCTCGCAAGTGTTTTTGCTCGACTAGCCTGCGGGATGCATCCTCTCGCACGTGTTTTTGCTCGACTAGCCTGCGGGATGCATACTCTCGCACGTGTTTTTGCTCGACTAGCCTGCGGGACGCATCCTCTCGCACGTGTTTTTACTCGACTAGCCTGCGGGATGCATCCTCTCGCACGTGTTTTTACTCGACTAACCTGCGGGAAGCATCCTCTTGCACGTGTTTTTACTCGACTAGCCTGCGGGATACATCCTCTCGCACGTGTTTTTACTCGACTAGCCTGCGGGAAGCATCCTCTCGCACGTGTTTTTACTCGACTAGCCTGCGGGATGCATCCTCTCGCACGTGTTTTTACTCGACTAGCCTGCGGGAAGCATCCTCTCGCACGTGTTTTTACTCGACTAGCCTGCGGGATACATCCTCTCGCACGTGTTTTTGCTCGACTAGCCTGCGGGATGCATCCTCTCGCACGTGTTTTTGCTCGACTAGCCTGCGGGATGCATACTCTCGCACGTGTTTTTGCTCGACTAGCCTGCGGGACGCATCCTCTCGCACGTGTTTTTACTCGACTAGCCTGCGGGATGCATCCTCTCGCACGTGTTTTTACTCGACTAGCCTGCGGGAAGCATCCTCTTGCACGTGTTTTTACTCGACTAGCCTGCGGGATACATCCTCTCGCACGTGTTTTTACTCGACTAGCCTGCGGGAAGCATCCTCTCGCACGTGTTTTTACTCGACTAGCCTGCGGGATGCATCCTCTCGCACGTGTTTTTACTCGACTAGCCTGCGGGATGCATCCTCTCGCACGTGTTTTTACTCGACTAGCCTGCGGGAAGCATCCTCTCGCACGTGTTTTTACTCGACTAGCCTGCGGGATGCATCCTCTCGCACGTGTTTTTACTCGACTAGCCTGCGGGAAGCATCCTCTTGCACGTGTTTTTACTCGACTACCCTGCGGGATGCATCCTCTCGCACGTGTTTTTGCTCGACTAGCCATGCGCATCCCAAAAAACATGCGCATGCGCATCCCACAAAACCTGCGCATGCGCATCCCACAAAACCTCGCACGTGTTTTTACTCGACTAGCCTGCGGGATGCATCCTCTCGCACGTGTTTTTACTCGACTACCCTGCGGGATGCATCCTCTCGCACGTGTTTTTGCTCGACTAGCCATGCGCATCCCAAAAAACCTGCGCATGCGCATCCCACAAAACCTGCGCATGCGCATCCCACAAAACCTGCGCATGCGCATCCCACAAAACCTGCGCATGCGCATCCCACAAAACCTCGCACGTGTTTTTACTCGACTAGCCTGCTGGATGCATCCTCTCGCACGTGTTTTTACTCGACTAGCCTGCAGGATGCATCCTCTCGCACGTGTTTTTACTCGACTAGCCTGCGGGATGCATCCTCTCGCACGTGTTTTTGCTCGACTAGCCATGCGCATCCCAAAAAACCTGCGCATGCGCATCCCACAAAACCTGCGCATGCGCATCCCACAAAACCTCGCACGTGTCTGTGCTCGTCTAGCCTGCGGGATGCATCCTTACGCACGTGTTTTTACTCGACTAGCCTGCGGGATGCATCCTCTCGCACGTGTTTTTGCTCGACTAGCCTGCGGGATGCATCCTCTCGCACGTGTTTGTGCTCGACTAGCCTGCGGGATGCATCCTCTCGCACGTGTTATTACTCGACTAGCCTGCGGGATGCATCCTCTCGCACGTGTTTTTGCTCGACTAGCCTGCGGGAAGCATCCTCTCGCACGTGTTTTTGCTCGACTAGCCTGCGGGATTCATCCTCCCGCACGTGTTTTTACTCGACTAGCCTGCGGGATGCATCCTCTCGCACGTGTTTTTGCTCGACTAGCCTGCGGGATGCATCCTCTCGCACGTGTTTTTACTCGACTAGCCTGCGGGATGCATCCTCCCGCACGTGTTTTTACTCGACTAGCCTGCGCGATACATCCTCTCGCACGTGTTTTTGCTCGACTAGCCTGCGGGATGCATCCCCTCGCACGTGTTTTTGCTCGACTAGCCTGCGGGATGCATCCTCTCGCACGTGTTTTTGCTCGACTAACCTGCGGGACGCATCCTCTCGCACGTGTTTTTACTCGACTAGCCTGCGGGATGCATCCTCTCGCACGTGTTTTTACTCGACTAGCCTGCGGGAAGCATCCTCTCGCACGTGTTTTTACTCGACTAGCCTGCGGGATACATCCTCTCGCAAGTGTTTTAGCTCGACTAGCCTGCGGGATGCATCCTCTCGCACGTGTTTTTGCTCGACTAGCCTGCGGGATGCATACTCTCGCACGTGTTTTTACTCGACTAGCCTGCGGGACGCATCCTCTCGCACGTGTTTTTACTCGACTAGCCTGCGGGATGCATCCTCTCGCACGTGTTTTTACTCGACTAACCTGCGGGAAGCATCCTCTTGCACGTGTTTTTACTCGACTAGCCTGCGGGATACATCCTCTCGCACGTGTTTTTACTCGACTAGCCTGCGGGAAGCATCCTCTCGCACGTGTTTTTACTCGACTAGCCTGCGGGATGCATCCTCTCGCACGTGTTTTTACTCGACTAGCCTGCGGGAAGCATCCTCTCGCACGTGTTTTTACTCGACTAGCCTGCGGGATACATCCTCTCGCACGTGTTTTTGCTCGACTAGCCTGCGGGATGCATCCTCTCGCACGTGTTTTTGCTCGACTAGCCTGCGGGATGCATACTCTCGCACGTGTTTTTGCTCGACTAGCCTGCGGGACGCATCCTCTCGCACGTGTTTTTACTCGACTAGCCTGCGGGATGCATCCTCTCGCACGTGTTTTTACTCGACTAGCCTGCGGGAAGCATCCTCTTGCACGTGTTTTTACTCGACTAGCCTGCGGGATACATCCTCTCGCACGTGTTTTTACTCGACTAGCCTGCGGGAAGCATCCTCTCGCACGTGTTTTTACTCGACTAGCCTGCGGGATGCATCCTCTCGCACGTGTTTTTACTCGACTAGCCTGCGGGATGCATCCTCTCGCACGTGTTTTTACTCGACTAGCCTGCGGGAAGCATCCTCTCGCACGTGTTTTTACTCGACTAGCCTGCGGGATGCATCCTCTCGCACGTGTTTTTACTCGACTAGCCTGCGGGAAGCATCCTCTTGCACGTGTTTTTACTCGACTACCCTGCGGGATGCATCCTCTCGCACGTGTTTTTGCTCGACTAGCCATGCGCATCCCAAAAAACATGCGCATGCGCATCCCACAAAACCTGCGCATGCGCATCCCACAAAACCTCGCACGTGTTTTTACTCGACTAGCCTGCGGGATGCATCCTCTCGCACGTGTTTTTACTCGACTACCCTGCGGGATGCATCCTCTCGCACGTGTTTTTGCTCGACTAGCCATGCGCATCCCAAAAAACCTGCGCATGCGCATCCCACAAAACCTGCGCCTGCGCATCCCACAAAACCTCGCACGTGTTTTTACTCGACTAGCCTGCGGGATGCATCCTCTCGCACGTGTTTTTACTCGACTAGGCTGCGGGATGCATCCTCTCGCACGTGTTTTTGCTCGACCAGCCTGCGGCATGCATCCTCTCGCACGTGTTTTTGCTCGACTAGCCTGCGGGATGCATCCTCTCGCACGTGTTTTTACTCGACTAGCCTGCGGGATTCATCCTCTCGCACGTGTTTTTCCTCGACTAGCCTGCGGGATGCATCCTCTCGCACGTGTTTTTACTCGACTAGCCTGCGGGATGCATCCTCCCGCACGTGTTTTTACTCGACTAGCCTGCGCGATACATCCTCTCGCACGTGTTTTTGCTCGACTAGCCTGCGGGATGCATCCCCTCGCACGTGTTTTTGCTCGACTAGCCTGCGGGATGCATCCTCTCGCACGTGTTTTTGCTCGACTAACCTGCGGGACGCATCCTCTCGCACGTGTTTTTACTCGACTAGCCTGCGGGATGCATCCTCTCGCACGTGTTTTTACTCGACTAGCCTGCGGGAAGCATCCTCTCGCACGTGTTTTTACTCGACTAGCCTGCGGGATACATCCTCTCGCAAGTGTTTTTGCTCGACTAGCCTGCGGGATGCATCCTCTCGCACGTGTTTTTGCTCGACTAGCCTGCGGGATGCATACTCTCGCACGTGTTTTTGCTCGACTAGCCTGCGGGACGCATCCTCTCGCACGTGTTTTTACTCGACTAGCCTGCGGGATGCATCCTCTCGCACGTGTTTTTACTCGACTAACCTGCGGGAAGCATCCTCTTGCACGTGTTTTTACTCGACTAGCCTGCGGGATACATCCTCTCGCACGTGTTTTTACTCGACTAGCCTGCGGGAAGCATCCTCTCGCACGTGTTTTTACTCGACTAGCCTGCGGGATGCATCCTCTCGCACGTGTTTTTACTCGACTAGCCTGCGGGAAGCATCCTCTCGCACGTGTTTTTACTCGACTAGCCTGCGGGATACATCCTCTCGCACGTGTTTTTGCTCGACTAGCCTGCGGGATGCATCCTCTCGCACGTGTTTTTGCTCGACTAGCCTGCGGGATGCATACTCTCGCACGTGTTTTTGCTCGACTAGCCTGCGGGACGCATCCTCTCGCACGTGTTTTTACTCGACTAGCCTGCGGGATTCATCCTCTCGCACGTGTTTTTCCTCGACTAGCCTGCGGGATGCATCCTCTCGCACGTGTTTTTACTCGACTAGCCTGCGGGATGCATCCTCCCGCACGTGTTTTTACTCGACTAGCCTGCGCGATACATCCTCTCGCACGTGTTTTTGCTCGACTAGCCTGCGGGATGCATCCTCTCGCACGTGTTTTTACTCGACTAGCCTGCGGGATGCATCCTCTCGCACGTGTTTTTGCTCGACTAGCCATGCGCATCCCAAAAAACCTGCGCATGCGCATCCCACAAAACCTCGCACGTGTTTTTACTCGACTAGCCTGCGGGATGCATCCTCTCGCACGTGTTTTTGCTCGACTAGCCTGCGGGATGCATCCTCTCGCACGTGTTTTTGCTCGACTAGCCATGCGCATCCCAAAAAAACCTGCGCATGCGCATCCCACAAAACCTGCGAATGCGCATCCCACAAAACCTCGCACGTGTTTGTGCTCGTCTAGCCTGCGGGATGCATCCTTTCGCACGTGTTTTTACTCGACTAGCCTGCGGGATGCATCCTCTCGCACGTGTTTTTGCTCGACTAGCCTGCGGGATGCATCCTCTGGCACGTGTTTGTGCTCGACTAGCCTGCGGGATGCATCCTCTCGCACGTGTTTTTACTCGACTGGCCTGCGGGATGCATCCTCTCGCACGTGTTTTTACTCGACTAGCCTGCGGGATGCATCCTCCCGCACGTGTTTTTACTCGACTAGCCTGCGCGATACATCCTCTCGCACGTGTTTGTGCTCGACTAGCCTGCGGGATGCATCCTCTCGCACGTGTTTTTACTCGACTGGCCTGCGGGATGCATCCTCTCGCACGTGTTTTTGCTCGACTAGCCTGCGGGATTCATCCTCCCGCACGTGTTTTTACTCGACTAGCCTGCGGGATGCATCCTCTCGCACGTGTTTTTGCTCGACTAGCCTGCGGGATGCATCCTCTCGCACGTGTTTTTACTCGACTAGCCTGCGGGATGCATCCTCCCGCACGTGTTTTTACTCGACTAGCCTGCGCGATACATCCTCTCGCACGTGTTTTTGCTCGACTAGCCTGCGGGATGCATCCCCTCGCACGTGTTTTTGCTCGACTAGCCTGCGGGATGCATCCTCTCGCACGTGTTTTTGCTCGACTAACCTGCGGGACGCATCCTCTCGCACGTGTTTTTACTCGACTAGCCTGCGGGATGCATCCTCTCGCACGTGTTTTTACTCGACTAGCCTGCGGGAAGCATCCTCTCGCACGTGTTTTTACTCGACTAGCCTGCGGGATACATCCTCTCGCAAGTGTTTTTGCTCGACTAGCCTGCGGGATGCATCCTCTCGCACGTGTTTTTGCTCGACTAGCCTGCGGGATGCATCCTCTCGCACGTGTTTTTACTCGACTAGCCTGCGGGATTCATCCTCTCGCACGTGTTTTTCCTCGACTAGCCTGCGGGATGCATCCTCTCGCACGTGTTTTTACTCGACTAGCCTGCGGGATGCATCCTCCCGCACGTGTTTTTACTCGACTAGCCTGCGCGATACATCCTCTCGCACGTGTTTTTGCTCGACTAGCCTGCGGGATGCATCCCCTCGCACGTGTTTTTGCTCGACTAGCCTGCGGGATGCATCCTCTCGCACGTGTTTTTGCTCGACTAACCTGCGGGACGCATCCTCTCGCACGTGTTTTTACTCGACTAGCCTGCGGGATGCATCCTCTCGCACGTGTTTTTACTCGACTAGCCTGCGGGAAGCATCCTCTCGCACGTGTTTTTACTCGACTAGCCTGCGGGATACATCCTCTCGCAAGTGTTTTTGCTCGACTAGCCTGCGGGATGCATCCTCTCGCACGTGTTTTTGCTCGACTAGCCTGCGGGATGCATACTCTCGCACGTGTTTTTGCTCGACTAGCCTGCGGGACGCATCCTCTCGCACGTGTTTTTACTCGACTAGCCTGCGGGATGCATCCTCTCGCACGTGTTTTTACTCGACTAACCTGCGGGAAGCATCCTCTTGCACGTGTTTTTACTCGACTAGCCTGCGGGATACATCCTCTCGCACGTGTTTTTACTCGACTAGCCTGCGGGAAGCATCCTCTCGCACGTGTTTTTACTCGACTAGCCTGCGGGATGCATCCTCTCGCACGTGTTTTTACTCGACTAGCCTGCGGGAAGCATCCTCTCGCACGTGTTTTTACTCGACTAGCCTGCGGGATACATCCTCTCGCACGTGTTTTTGCTCGACTAGCCTGCGGGATGCATCCTCTCGCACGTGTTTTTGCTCGACTAGCCTGCGGGATGCATACTCTCGCACGTGTTTTTGCTCGACTAGCCTGCGGGACGCATCCTCTCGCACGTGTTTTTACTCGACTAGCCTGCGGGATGCATCCTCTCGCACGTGTTTTTACTCGACTAGCCTGCGGGAAGCATCCTCTTGCACGTGTTTTTACTCGACTAGCCTGCGGGATACATCCTCTCGCACGTGTTTTTACTCGACTAGCCTGCGGGAAGCATCCTCTCGCACGTGTTTTTACTCGACTAGCCTGCGGGATGCATCCTCTCGCACGTGTTTTTACTCGACTAGCCTGCGGGATGCATCCTCTCGCACGTGTTTTTACTCGACTAGCCTGCGGGAAGCATCCTCTCGCACGTGTTTTTACTCGACTAGCCTGCGGGATGCATCCTCTCGCACGTGTTTTTACTCGACTAGCCTGCGGGAAGCATCCTCTTGCACGTGTTTTTACTCGACTACCCTGCGGGATGCATCCTCTCGCACGTGTTTTTGCTCGACTAGCCATGCGCATCCCAAAAAACATGCGCATGCGCATCCCACAAAACCTGCGCATGCGCATCCCACAAAACCTCGCACGTGTTTTTACTCGACTAGCCTGCGGGATACATCCTCTCGCACGTGTTTTTACTCGACTAGCCTGCGGGAAGCATCCTCTCGCACGTGTTTTTACTCGACTAGCCTGCGGGATGCATCCTCTCGCACGTGTTTTTACTCGACTAGCCTGCGGGATGCATCCTCTCGCACGTGTTTTTACTCGACTAGCCTGCGGGAAGCATCCTCTCGCACGTGTTTTTACTCGACTAGCCTGCGGGATGCATCCTCTCGCACGTGTTTTTACTCGACTAGCCTGCGGGAAGCATCCTCTCGCACGTGTTTTTACTCGACTAGCCTGCGGGATGCATCCTCTCGCACGTGTTTTTGCTCGACTAGCCATGCGCATCCCAAAAAACCTGCGCATGCGCATCCCACAAAACCTGCGCATGCGCATCCCACAAAACCTCGCACGTGTCTGTGCTCGTCTAGCCTGCGGGATGCATCCTCTCGCACGTGTTTGTGCTCGACTAGCCTGCGGGATGCATCCTCTCGCACGTGTTATTACTCGACTAGCCTGCGGGATGCATCCTCTCGCACGTGTTTTTGCTCGACTAGCCTGCGGGATGCATCCTCTCGCACGTGTTTTTGCTCGACTAGCCTGCGGGATGCATCCTCTCGCACGTGTTTTTGCTCGACTAGCCTGCGGGACGCATCCTCTCGCACGTGTTTTTACTCGACTAGCCTGCGGGATGCATCCTCTCGCACGTGTTTTTACTCGACTAGCCTGCGGGAAGCATCCTCTTGCACGTGTTTTTACTCGACTAGCCTGCGGGATGCATCCTCTCGCACGTGTTTTTACTCGACTAGCCTGCGGGAAGCATTCTCTCGCACGTGTTTTTACTCGACTAGCCTGCGGGATGCATCCTCTCGCACGTGTTTTTACGCGACTAGCCTGCGGGAAGCATCCTCTTGCACGTGTTTTTACTCGACTAGCCTGCGGGATGCATCCTCTCGCACGTGTTTTTACTCGACTAGCCTGCGGGATGCATCCTCTCGCACGTGTTTTTACTCGACTAGCCTGCGGGAAGCATCCTCTTGCACGTGTTTTTACTCGACTAGCCTGCGGGATGCATCCTCTCGCACGTGTTTTTACTCGACTAGCCTGCGGGATGCATCCTCTCGCACGTGTTTTTGCTCGACCAGCCTGCGGGATGCATCCTCTCGCACGTGTTTTTGCTCGACTAGCCTGCGGGATGCATCCTCTCGCACGTGTTTTTACTCGACTAGCCTGCGGGATTCATCCTCTCGCACGTGTTTTTACTCGACTAGCCTGCGGGATGCATCCTCCCGCACGTGTTTTTACTCGACTAGCCTGCGGGATACATCCTCTCGCACGTGTTTTTGCTCGACTAGCCTGCGGGATGCATCCTCTCGCACGTGTTTTTACTCGACTAGCCTGCGGGAAGCATCCTCTCGCACGTGTTTTTGCTCGACTAGCCTGCGGGATGCATCCTCTCGCACGTGTTTTTGCTCGACTAGGCATGCGCATCCCAAAAAACCTGCGCATGCGCATCCCACAAAACCTGCGCATGCGCATCCCACAAAACCTCGCACGTGTTTTTACTCGACTAGCCTGCGGGATGCATCCTCTCGCACGTGTTTTTACTCGACTAGCCTGCGGGATGCATCCTCTCGCACGTGTTTTTGCTCGACTAGCCATGCGCATCCCAAAAAACCTGCGCATGCGCATCCCACAAAACCTCGCACGTGTTTTTACTCGACTAGCCTGCGGGATGCATCCTCTCGCACGTGTTTTTGCTCGACTAGCCTGCGGGATGCATCCTCTCGCACGTGTTTTTGCTCGACTAGCCATGCGCATCCCAAAAAAACCTGCGCATGCGCATCCCACAAAACCTGCGCATGCGCATCCCACAAAACCTCGCACGTGTTTGTGCTCGTCTAGCCTGCGGGATGCATCCTTTCGCACGTGTTTTTACTCGACTAGCCTGCGGGATGCATCCTCTCGCACGTGTTTTTGCTCGACTAGCCTGCGGGATGCATCCTCTCGCACGTGTTTGTGCTCGACTAGCCTGCGGGATGCATCCTCTCGCACGTGTTTTTACTCGACTAGACTGCGGGATGCATCCTCACGCACGTGTTTTTGCTCGACTAGCCTGCGGGATTCATCCTCCCGCACGTGTTTTTACTCGACTAGCCTGCGGGATGCATCCTCTCGCACGTGTTTTTGCTCGACTAGCCTGCGGGATGCATCCTCTCGCACGTGTTTTTACTCGACTAGCCTGCGGGATGCATCCTCTCGCACGTGTTTTTGCTCGACTAGCCATGCGCATCCCAAAAAACCTGCGCATGCGCATCCCACAAAACCTCGCACGTGTTTTTACTCGACTAGCCTGCGGGATGCATCCTCTCGCACGTGTTTTTGCTCGACTAGCCTGCGGGATGCATCCTCTCGCACGTGTTTTTGCTCGACTAGCCATGCGCATCCCAAAAAAACCTGCGCATGCGCATCCCACAAAACCTGCGCATGCGCATCCCACAAAACCTCGCACGTGTTTGTGCTCGTCTAGCCTGCGGGATGCATCCTTTCGCACGTGTTTTTACTCGACTAGCCTGCGGGATGCATCCTCTCGCACGTGTTTTTGCTCGACTAGCCTGCGGGATGCATCCTCTGGCACGTGTTTGTGCTCGACTAGCCTGCGGGATGCATCCTCTCGCACGTGTTTTTACTCGACTGGCCTGCGGGATGCATCCTCTCGCACGTGTTTTTGCTCGACTAGCCTGCGGGATTCATCCTCCCGCACGTGTTTTTACTCGACTAGCCTGCGGGATGCATCCTCTCGCACGTGTTTTTGCTCGACTAGCCTGCGGGATGCATCCTCTCGCACGTGTTTTTACTCGACTAGCCTGCGGGATGCATCCTCCCGCACGTGTTTTTACTCGACTAGCCTGCGCGATACATCCTCTCGCACGTGTTTTTGCTCGACTAGCCTGCGGGATGCATCCCCTCGCACGTGTTTTTGCTCGACTAGCCTGCGGGATGCATCCTCTCGCACGTGTTTTTGCTCGACTAACCTGCGGGACGCATCCTCTCGCACGTGTTTTTACTCGACTAGCCTGCGGGATGCATCCTCTCGCACGTGTTTTTACTCGACTAGCCTGCGGGAAGCATCCTCTTGCACGTGTTTTTACTCGACTATCCTGCGGGATGCATCCTCTCGCACGTGTTTTTACTCGACTAGCCTGCGGGAAGCATCCTCTCGCACGTGTTTTTACTCGACTAGCCTGCGGGATGCATCCTCTCGCACGTGTTTTTACTCGACTAGCCTGCGGGATGCATCCTCTCGCACGTGTTTTTACTCGACTAGCCTGCGGGAAGCATCCTCTCGCACGTGTTTTTACTCGACTAGCCTGCGGGATGCATCCTCTCGCACGTGTTTTTACTCGACTAGCCTGCGGGAAGCATCCTCTTGCACGTGTTTTTACTCGACTACCCTGCGGGATGCATCCTCTCGCACGTGTTTTTGCTCGACTAGCCTGCGGGATGCATCCTTTCGCACGTGTTTTTACTCGACCAGCCTGCGGGATGCATCCTCTCGCACGTGTTTTTGCTCGACTAGCCTGCGGGATGCATCCTCTCGCACGTGTTTGTGCTCGACTAGCCTGCGGGATGCATCCTCTCGCACGTGTTTTTACTCGACTAGCCTGCGGGATGCATCCTCTCGCACGTGTTTTTGCTCGACTAGCCTGCGGGATGCATCCTCTCGCACGTGTTTTTACTCGACTAGCCTGCGGGATGCATCCTCTCGCACGTGTTTTTGCTCGACTAGCCATGCGCATCCCAAAAAACCTGCGCATGCGCATCCCACAAAACCTCGCACGTGTTTTTACTCGACTAGCCTGCGGGATGCATCCTCTCGCACGTGTTTTTGCTCGACTAGCCTGCGGGATGCATCCTCTCGCACGTGTTTTTGCTCGACTAGCCATGCGCATCCCAAAAAAACCTGCGCATGCGCATCCCACAAAACCTGCGCATGCGCATCCCACAAAACCTCGCACGTGTTTGTGCTCGTCTAGCCTGCGGGATGCATCCTTTCGCACGTGTTTTTACTCGACTAGCCTGCGGGATGCATCCTCTCGCACGTGTTTTTGCTCGACTAGCCTGCGGGATGCATCCTCTGGCACGTGTTTGTGCTCGACTAGCCTGCGGGATGCATCCTCTCGCACGTGTTTTTACTCGACTGGCCTGCGGGATGCATCCTCTCGCACGTGTTTTTGCTCGACTAGCCTGCGGGATTCATCCTCCCGCACGTGTTTTTACTCGACTAGCCTGCGGGATGCATCCTCTCGCACGTGTTTTTGCTCGACTAGCCTGAGGGATGCATCCTCTCGCACGTGTTTTTACTCGACTAGCCTGCGGGATGCATCCTCCCGCACGTGTTTTTACTCGACTAGCCTGCGCGATACATCCTCTCGCACGTGTTTTTGCTCGACTAGCCTGCGGGATGCATCCCCTCGCACGTGTTTTTGCTCGACTAGCCTGCGGGATGCATCCTCTCGCACGTGTTTTTGCTCGACTAACCTGCGGGACGCATCCTCTCGCACGTGTTTTTACTCGACTAGCCTGCGGGATGCATCCTCTCGCACGTGTTTTTACTCGACTAGCCTGCGGGAAGCATCCTCTTGCACGTGTTTTTACTCGACTATCCTGCGGGATGCATCCTCTCGCACGTGTTTTTACTCGACTAGCCTGCGGGAAGCATCCTCTCGCACGTGTTTTTACTCGACTAGCCTGCGGGATGCATCCTCTCGCACGTGTTTTTACTCGACTAGCCTGCGGGATGCATCCTCTCGCACGTGTTTTTACTCGACTAGCCTGCGGGAAGCATCCTCTCGCACGTGTTTTAGCTCGACTAGCCTGCGGGATGCATCCTTTCGCACGTGTTTTTACTCGACCAGCCTGCGGGATGCCTCCTCTCGCACGTGTTTTTGCTCGACTAGCCTGCGGGATGCATCCTCTCGCACGTGTTTGTGCTCGACTAGCCTGCGGGATGCATCCTCTCGCACGTGTTTTTACTCGACTAGCCTGCGGGATGCATCCTCTCGCACGTGTTTTTGCTCGACTAGCCTGCGGCATGCATCCTCTCGCACGTGTTTTTGCTCGACTAGCCTGCGGGATGCATCCTCTCGCACGTGTTTTTACTCGACTAGCCTGCGGGATGCATCCTCTCGCACGTGTTTTTACTCGACTACCCTGCGGGATGCATCCTCTCGCACGTGTTTTTGCTCGACTAGCCATGCGCATCCCAAAAAACCTGCGCATGCGCATCCCACAAAACCTGCGCATGCGCATCCCACAAAACCTCGCACGTGTTTTTACTCGACTAGCCTGCGGGATGCATCCTCTCGCACGTGTTTTTACTCGACTAGCCTGCGGGAAGCATCCTCTTGCACGTGTTTTTACTCGACTAGCCTGCGGGATGCATCCTCTCGCACGTGTTTTTACTCGACTAGCCTGCGGGATGCATCCTCTCGCACATGTTTTTACTCGACTAGCCTGCGGGAAGCATCCTCTTGCACGTGTTTTTACTCGACTAGCCTGCGGGATGCATCCTCTCGCACGTGTTTTTACTCGACTAGCCTGCGGGATGCATCCTCTCGCACGTGTTTTTACTCGACTAGCCTGCGGGAAGCATCCTCTTGCACGTGTTTTTACTCGACTAGCCTGCGGGATGCATCCTCTCGCACGTGTTTTTACTCGACTAGCCTGCGGGATGCATCCTCTCGCACGTGTTTTTGCTCGACCAGCCTGCGGGATGCATCCTCTCGCACGTGTTTTTGCTCGACTAGCCTGCGGGATGCATCCTCTCGCACGTGTTTTTACTCGACTAGCCTGCGGGATTCATCCTCTCGCACGTGTTTTTACTCGACTAGCCTGCGGGATGCATCCTCCCGCACGTGTTTTTACTCGACTAGCCTGCGGGATACATCCTCTCGCACGTGTTTTTGCTCGACTAGCCTGCGGGATGCATCCTCTCGCACGTGTCTTTGCTCGACTAGCCTGCGGGATGCATCCTCTCGCACGTGTTTTTACTCGACTAGCCTGCGGGAAGCATCCTCTCGCACGTGTTTTTGCTCGACTAGCCTGCGGGATGCATCCTCTCGCACGTGTTTTTGCTCGACTAGGCATGCGCATCCCAAAAAACCTGCGCATGCGCATCCCACAAAACCTGCGCATGCGCATCCCACAAAACCTCGCACGTGTTTTTACTCGACTAGCCTGCGGGATGCATCCTCTCGCACGTGTTTTTACTCGACTAGCCTGCGGGATGCATCCTCTCGCACGTGTTTTTGCTCGACTAGCCATGCGCATCCCAAAAAACCTGCGCATGCGCATCCCACAAAACCTCGCACGTGTTTTTACTCGACTAGCCTGCGGGATGCATCCTCTCGCACGTGTTTTTGCTCGACTAGCCTGCGGGATGCATCCTCTCGCACGTGTTTTTGCTCGACTAGCCATGCGCATCCCAAAAAAACCTGCGCATGCGCATCCCACAAAACCTGCGCATGCGCATCCCACAAAACCTCGCACGTGTTTGTGCTCGTCTAGCCTGCGGGATGCATCCTTTCGCACGTGTTTTTACTCGACTAGCCTGCGGGATGCATCCTCTCGCACGTGTTTTTGCTCGACTAGCCTGCGGGATGCATCCTCTCGCACGTGTTTGTGCTCGACTAGCCGGCGGGATGCATCCTCTCGCACGTGTTTTTACTCGACTAGACTGCGGGATGCATCCTCTCGCACGTGTTTTTGCTCGACTAGCCTGCGGGATTCATCCTCCCGCACGTGTTTTTACTCGACTAGCCTGCGGGATGCATCCTCTCGCACGTGTTTTTGCTCGACTAGCCTGCGGGATGCATCCTCTCGCACGTGTTTTTACTCGACTAGCCTGCGGGATGCATCCTCTCGCACGTGTTTTTGCTCGACTAGCCATGCGCATCCCAAAAAACCTGCGCATGCGCATCCCACAAAACCTCGCACGTGTTTTTACTCGACTAGCCTGCGGGATGCATCCTCTCGCACGTGTTTTTGCTCGACTAGCCTGCGGGATGCATCCTCTCGCACGTGTTTTTGCTCGACTAGCCATGCGCATCCCAAAAAAACCTGCGCATGCGCATCCCACAAAACCTGCGAATGCGCATCCCACAAAACCTCGCACGTGTTTGTGCTCGTCTAGCCTGCGGGATGCATCCTTTCGCACGTGTTTTTACTCGACTAGCCTGCGGGATGCATCCTCTCGCACGTGTTTTTGCTCGACTAGCCTGCGGGATGCATCCTCTGGCACGTGTTTGTGCTCGACTAGCCTGCGGGATGCATCCTCTCGCACGTGTTTTTACTCGACTGGCCTGCGGGATGCATCCTCTCGCACGTGTTTTTGCTCGACTAGCCTGCGGGATTCATCCTCCCGCACGTGTTTTTACTCGACTAGCCTGCGGGATGCATCCTCTCGCACGTGTTTTTGCTCGACTAGCCTGCGGGATGCATCCTCTCGCACGTGTTTTTGCTCGACTAACCTGCGGGACGCATCCTCTCGCACGTGTTTTTACTCGACTAGCCTGCGGGATGCATCCTCTCGCACGTGTTTTTACTCGACTAGCCTGCGGGAAGCATCCTCTCGCACGTGTTTTTACTCGACTAGCCTGCGGGATACATCCTCTCGCAAGTGTTTTTGCTCGACTAGCCTGCGGGATGCATCCTCTCGCACGTGTTTTTGCTCGACTAGCCTGCGGGATGCATACCCTCGCACGTGTTTTTGCTCGACTAGCCTGCGGGACGCATCCTCTCGCACGTGTTTTTACTCGACTAGCCTGCGGGATGCATCCTCTCGCACGTGTTTTTACTCGACTAACCTGCGGGAAGCATCCTCTTGCACGTGTTTTTACTCGACTAGCCTGCGGGATACATCCTCTCGCACGTGTTTTTACTCGACTAGCCTGCGGGAAGCATCCTCTCGCACGTGTTTTTACTCGACTAGCCTGCGGGATGCATCCTCTCGCACGTGTTTTTACTCGACTAGCCTGCGGGAAGCATCCTCTCGCACGTGTTTTTACTCGACTAGCCTGCGGGATACATCCTCTCGCACGTGTTTTTGCTCGACTAGCCTGCGGGATGCATCCTCTCGCACGTGTTTTTGCTCGACTAGCCTGCGGGATGCATACTCTCGCACGTGTTTTTGCTCGACTAGCCTGCGGGACGCATCCTCTCGCACGGGTTTTTACTCGACTAGCCTGCGGGATGCATCCTCTCGCACGTGTTTTTACTCGACTAGCCTGCGGGAAGCATCCTCTTGCACGTGTTTTTACTCGACTAGCCTGCGGGATACATCCTCTCGCACGTGTTTTTACTCGACTAGCCTGCGGGAAGCATCCTCTCGCACGTGTTTTTACTCGACTAGCCTGCGGGATGCATCCTCTCGCACGTGTTTTTACTCGACTAGCCTGCGGGATGCATCCTCTCGCACGTGTTTTTACTCGACTAGCCTGCGGGAAGCATCCTCTCGCACGTGTTTTTACTCGACTAGCCTGCGGGATGCATCCTCTCGCACGTGTTTTTACTCGACTAGCCTGCGGGAAGCATCCTCTTGCACGTGTTTTTACTCGACTACCCTGCGGGATGCATCCTCTCGCACGTGTTTTTGCTCGACTAGCCATGCGCATCCCAAAAAACATGCGCATGCGCATCCCACAAAACCTGCGCATGCGCATCCCACAAAACCTCGCACGTGTTTTTACTCGACTAGCCTGCGGGATGCATCCTCTCGCACGTGTTTTTACTCGACTACCCTGCGGGATGCATCCTCTCGCACGTGTTTTTGCTCGACTAGCCATGCGCATCCCAAAAAACCTGCGCATGCGCATCCCACAAAACCTGCGCATGCGCATCCCACAAAACCTGCGCATGCGCATCCCACAAAACCTGCGCATGCGCATCCCACAAAACCTCGCACGTGTTTCTACTCGACTAGCCTGCTGGATGCATCCTCTCGCACGTGTTTTTACTCGACTAGCCTGCAGGATGCATCCTCTCGCACGTGTTTTTACTCGACTAGCCTGCGGGATGCATCCTCTCGCACGTGTTTTTGCTCGACTAGCCATGCGCATCCCAAAAAACCTGCGCATGCGCATCCCACAAAACCTGCGCATGCGCATCCCACAAAACCTCGCACGTGTTTGTGCTCGTCTAGCCTGCGGGATGCATCCTTACGCACGTGTTTTTACTCGACTAGCCTGCGGGATGCATCCTCTCGCACGTGTTTTTGCTCGACTAGCCTGCGGGATGCATCCTCTCGCACGTGTTTGTGCTCGACTAGCCTGCGGGATGCATCCTCTCGCACGTGTTATTACTCGACTAGCCTGCGGGATGCATCCTCTCGCACGTGTTTTTGCTCGACTAGCCTGCGGGATGCATCCTCTCGCACGTGTTTTTGCTCGACTAGCCTGCGGGATGCATCCTCTCGCACGTGTTTTTACTCGACTACCCTGCGGGATGCATCCTCTTGCACGTGTTTTTGCTCGACTAGCCATGCGCATCCCAAAAAACCTGCGCATGCGCATCCCACAAAACCTGCGCCTGCGCATCCCACAAAACCTCGCACGTGTTTTTACTCGACTAGCCTGCGGGATGCATCCTCTCGCACGTGTTTTTACTCGACTAGGCTGCGGGATGCATCCTCTCGCACGTGTTTTTGCTCGAACAGCCTGCGGGATGCATCCTCTCGCACGTGTTTTTGCTCGACTAGCCTGCGGGATGCATCCTCTCGCACGTGTTTTTACTCGACTAGCCTGCGGGATTCATCCTCTCGCACGTGTTTTTCCTCGACTAGCCTGCGGGATGCATCCTCTCGCACGTGTTTTTACTCGACTAGCCTGCGGGATGCATCCTCCCGCACGTGTTTTTACTCGACTAGCCTGCGGGAAACATCCTCTCGCACGTGTTTTTGCTCGACTAGCCTGCGGGATGCATCCTCTCGCACGTGTTTTTGCTCGACTAGCCTGCGGGATGCATCCTCTCGCACGTGTTTTTGCTCGACTAGCCTGCGGGACGCATCCTCTCGCACGTGTTTTTACTCGACTAGCCTGCGGGATGCATCCTCTCGCACGTGTTTTTACTCGACTAGCCTGCGGGAAGCATCCTCTTGCACGTGTTTTTACTCGACTAGCCTGCGGGATGCATCCTCTCGCACGTGTTTTTACTCGACTAGCCTGCGGGAAGCATCCTCTCGCACGTGTTTTTACTCGACTAGCCTGCGGGATGCATGCTCTCGCACGTGTTTTTGCTCGACCAGCCATGCGCATCCCAAAAAACCTGCGCATGCGCATCCCACAAAACCTCGCACGTGTTTTTACTCGACTAGCCTGCGGGAAGCATCCTCTCGCACGTGTTTTTGCTCGACTAGCCTGCGGGATGCATCCTCTCGCACGTGTTTTTGCTCGACTAGCCATGCGCATCCCAAAAAACCTGCGCATGCGCATCCCAAAAAACCTGCGCATGCGCATCCCACAAAACCTGCGCATGCGCATCCCACAAAACCTCGCACGTGTTTTTACTCGACTAGCCTGCGGGATGCATCCTCTCGCACGTGTTTTTACTCGACTAGCCTGCGGGATGCATCCTCTCGCACGTGTTTTTGCTCGACTAGCCATGCGCATCCCAAAAAACCTGCGCATGCGCATCCCACAAAACCTCGCACGTGTTTTTACTCGACTAGCCTGCGGGATGCATCCTCTCGCACGTGTTTTTGCTCGACTAGCCTGCGGGATGCATCCTCTCGCACGTGTTTTTGCTCGACTAGCCATGCGCATCCCAAAAAAACCTGCGCATGCGCATCCCACAAAACCTGCGCATGCGCATCCCACAAAACCTCGCACGTGTTTGTGCTCGTCTAGCCTGCGGGATGCATCCTTTCGCACGTGTTTTTACTCGACTAGCCTGCGGGATGCATCCTCTCGCACGTGTTTTTGCTCGACTAGCCTGCGGGATGCATCCTCTCGCACGTGTTTGTGCTCGACTAGCCTGCGGGATGCATCCTCTCGCACGTGTTTTTACTCGACTAGACTGCGGGATGCATCCTCTCGCACGTGTTTTTGCTCGACTAGCCTGCGGGATTCATCCTCCCGCACGTGTTTTTACTCGACTAGCCTGCGGGATGCATCCTCTCGCACGTGTTTTTGCTCGACTAGCCTGCGGGATGCATCCTCTCGCACGTGTTTTTACTCGACTAGCCTGCGGGATGCATCCTCTCGCACGTGTTTTTGCTCGACTAGCCATGCGCATCCCAAAAAACCTGCGCATGCGCATCCCACAAAACCTCGCACGTGTTTTTACTCGACTAGCCTGCGGGATGCATCCTCTCGCACGTGTTTTTGCTCGACTAGCCTGCGGGATGCATCCTCTCGCACGTGTTTTTGCTCGACTAGCCATGCGCATCCCAAAAAAACCTGCGCATGCGCATCCCACAAAACCTGCGAATGCGCATCCCACAAAACCTCGCACGTGTTTGTGCTCGTCTAGCCTGCGGGATGCATCCTCTCGCACGTGTTTTTACTCGACTGGCCTGCGGGATGCATCCTCTCGCACGTGTTTTTGCTCGACTAGCCTGCGGGATTCATCCTCCCGCACGTGTTTTTACTCGACTAGCCTGCGGGATGCATCCTCTCGCACGTGTTTTTGCTCGACTAGCCTGCGGGATGCATCCTCTCGCACGTGATTTTACTCGACTAGCCTGCGGGATGCATCCTCCCGCACGTGTTTTTACTCGACTAGCCTGCGCGATACATCCTCTCGCACGTGTTTGTGCTCGACTAGCCTGCGGGATGCATCCTCTCGCACGTGTTTTTACTCGACTGGCCTGCGGGATGCATCCTCTCGCACGTGTTTTTGCTCGACTAGCCTTCGGGATTCATCCTCCCGCACGTGTTTTTACTCGACTAGCCTGCGGGATGCATCCTCTCGCACGTGTTTTTGCTCGACTAGCCTGCGGGATGCATCCTCTCGCACGTGTTTTTACTCGACTAGCCTGCGGGATGCATCCTCCCGCACGTGTTTTTACTCGACTAGCCTGCGCGATACATCCTCTCGCACGTGTTTTTGCTCGACTAGCCTGCGGGATGCATCCCCTCGCACGTGTTTTTGCTCGACTAGCCTGCGGGATGCATCCTCTCGCACGTGTTTTTGCTCGACTAACCTGCGGGACGCATCCTCTCGCACGTGTTTTTACTCGACTAGCCTGCGGGATGCATCCTCTCGCACGTGTTTTTACTCGACTAGCCTGCGGGAAGCATCCTCTCGCACGTGTTTTTACTCGACTAGCCTGCGGGATACATCCTCTCGCAAGTGTTTTTGCTCGACTAGCCTGCGGGATGCATCCTCTCGCACGTGTTTTTGCTCGACTAGCCTGCGGGATGCATACTCTCGCACGTGTTTTTGCTCGACTAGCCTGCGGGACGCATCCTCTCGCACGTGTTTTTACTCGACTAGCCTGCGGGATGCATCCTCTCGCACGTGTTTTTACTCGACTAACCTGCGGGAAGCATCCTCTTGCACGTGTTTTTACTCGACTAGCCTGCGGGATACATCCTCTCGCACGTGTTTTTACTCGACTAGCCTGCGGGAAGCATCCTCTCGCACGTGTTTTTACTCGACTAGCCTGCGGGATGCATCCTCTCGCACGTGTTTTTACTCGACTAGCCTGCGGGAAGCATCCTCTCGCACGTGTTTTTACTCGACTAGCCTGCGGGATACATCCTCTCGCACGTGTTTTTGCTCGACTAGCCTGCGGGATGCATCCTCTCGCACGTGTTTTTGCTCGACTAGCCTGCGGGATGCATACTCTCGCACGTGTTTTTGCTCGACTAGCCTGCGGGACGCATCCTCTCGCACGTGTTTTTACTCGACTAGCCTGCGGGATGCATCCTCTCGCACGTGTTTTTACTCGACTAGCCTGCGGGAAGCATCCTCTTGCACGTGTTTTTACTCGACTAGCCTGCGGGATACATCCTCTCGCACGTGTTTTTACTCGACTAGCCTGCGGGAAGCATCCTCTCGCACGTGTTTTTACTCGACTAGCCTGCGGGATGCATCCTCTCGCACGTGTTTTTACTCGACTAGCCTGCGGGATGCATCCTCTCGCACGTGTTTTTACTCGACTAGCCTGCGGGAAGCATCCTCTCGCACGTGTTTTTACTCGACTAGCCTGCGGGATGCATCCTCTCGCACGTGTTTTTACTCGACTAGCCTGCGGGAAGCATCCTCTTGCACGTGTTTTTACTCGACTACCCTGCGGGATGCATCCTCTCGCACGTGTTTTTGCTCGACTAGCCATGCGCATCCCAAAAAACATGCGCATGCGCATCCCACAAAACCTGCGCATGCGCATCCCACAAAACCTCGCACGTGTTTTTACTCGACTAGCCTGCGGGATGCATCCTCTCGCACGTGTTTTTACTCGACTACCCTGCGGGATGCATCCTCTCGCACGTGTTTTTGCTCGACTAGCCATGCGCATCCCAAAAAACCTGCGCATGCGCATCCCCCAAAACCTGCGCATGCGCATCCCACAAAACCTGCGCATGCGCATCCCACAAAACCTGCGCATGCGCATCCCACAAAACCTCGCACGTGTTTTTACTCGACTAGCCTGCTGGATGCATCCTCTCGCACGTGTTTTTACTCGACTAGCCTGCAGGATGCATCCTCTCGCACGTGTTTTTACTCGACTAGCCTGCGGGATGCATCCTCTCGCACGTGTTTTTGCTCGACTAGCCATGCGCATCCCAAAAAACCTGCGCATGCGCATCCCACAAAACCTCGCACGTGTTTTTACTCGACTAGCCTGCGGGATGCATCCTCTCGCACGTGTTTTTACTCGACTACCCTGCGGGATGCATCCTCTCGCACGTGTTTTTGCTCGACTAGCCATGCGGGATGCATCCTCTCGCACGTGTTTTTGCTCGACTAGCCATGCGCATCCCAAAAAACCTGCGCATGCGCATCCCACAAAACCTGCGCCTGCGCATCCCACAAAACCTCGCACGTGTTTTTACTCGACTAGCCTGCGGGATGCATCCTCTCGCACGTGTTTTTACTCGACTAGGCTGCGGGATGCATCCTCTCGCACGTGTTTTTGCTCGAACAGCCTGCGGGATGCATCCTCTCGCACGTGTTTTTGCTCGACTAGCCTGCGGGATGCATCCTCTCGCACGTGTTTTTACTCGACTAGCCTGCGGGATTCATCCTCTCGCACGTGTTTTTCCTCGACTAGCCTGCGGGATGCATCCTCTCGCACGTGTTTTTACTCGACTAGCCTGCGGGATGCATCCTCCCGCACGTGTTTTTACTCGACTAGCCTGCGGGAAACATCCTCTCGCACGTGTTTTTGCTCGACTAGCCTGCGGGATGCATCCTTACGCACGTGTTTTTACTCGACTAGCCTGCGGGATGCATCCTCTCGCACGTGTTTTTGCTCGACTAGCCTGCGGGATGCATCCTCTCGCACGTGTTTGTGCTCGACTAGCCTGCGGGATGCATCCTCTCGCACGTGTTATTACTCGACTAGCCTGCGGGATGCATCCTCTCGCACGTGTTTTTGCTCGACTAGCCTGCGGGATGCATCCTCTCGCACGTGTTTTTGCTCGACTAGCCTGCGGGATGCATCCTCTCGCACGTGTTTTTACTCGACTACCCTGCGGGATGCATCCTCTCGCACGTGTTTTTGCTCGACTAGCCATGCGCATCCCAAAAAACCTGCGCATGCGCATCCCACAAAACCTGCGCCTGCGCATCCCACAAAACCTCGCACGTGTTTTTACTCGACTAGCCTGCGGGATGCATCCTCTCGCACGTGTTTTTACTCGACTAGGCTGCCGGATGCATCCTCTCGCACGTGTTTTTGCTCGAACAGCCTGCGGGATGCATCCTCTCGCACGTGTTTTTGCTCGACTAGCCTGCGGGATGCATCCTCTCGCACGTGTTTTTACTCGACTAGCCTGCGGGATTCATCCTCTCGCACGTGTTTTTCCTCGACTAGCCTGCGGGATGCATCCTCTTGCACGTGTTTTTACTCGACTAGCCTGCGGATGCATCCTCCCGCACGTGTTTTTACTCGACTAGCCTGCGGGAAACATCCTCTCGCACGTGTTTTTGCTCGACTAGCCTGCGGGATGCATCCTCTCGCACGTGTTTTTGCTCGACTAGCCTGCGGGGTGCATCCTCTCGCACGTGTTTTTGCTCGACTAGCCTGCGGGACGCATCCTCTCGCACGTGTTTTTACTCGACTAGCCTGCGGGATGCATCCTCTCGCACGTGTTTTCACTCGACTAGCCTGCGGGAAGCATCCTCTTGCACGTGTTTTTACTCGACTAGCCTGCGGGATGCATCCTCTCGCACGTGTTTTTACTCGACTAGCCTGCGGGAAGCATCCTCTCGCACGTGTTTTTACTCGACTAGCCTGCGGGATGCATCCTCTCGCACGTGTTTTTGCTCGACCAGCCATGCGCATCCCAAAAAACCTGCGCATGCGCATCCACAAAACCTCGCACGTGTTTTTTACTCGACTAGCCTGCGGGATGCATCCTCTCGCACGTGTTTTTGCTCGACTAGCCTGCGGGATGCATCCTCTCGCACGTGTTTTTGCTCGACTAGCCATGCGCATCCCAAAAAAACCTGCGCATGCGCATCCCACAAAACCTCGCACGTGTTTGTGCTCGACTAGCCTGCGGGATGCATCCTCTCGCACGTGTTTTTGCTCGACTAGCCTGCGGGATGCATCCTCTCGCACGTGTTTGTGCTCGACTAGCCTGCGGGATGCATCCTCTCGCACGTGTTTTTACTCGACTAGACTGCGGGATGCATCCTCTCGCACGTGTTTTTGCTCGACTAGCCTGCGGGATTCATCCTCCCGCACGTGTTTTTACTCGACTAGCCTGCGGGATGCATCCTCTCGCACGTGTTTTTGCTCGACTAGCCTGCGGGATGCATCCTCTCGCACGTGTTTTTACTCGACTAGCCTGCGGGATGCATCCTCCCGCACGTGTTTTTACTCGACTAGCCTGCGCGATACATCCTCTCGCACGTGTTTTTGCTCGACTAGCCTGCGGGATGCATCCCCTCGCACGTGTTTTTGCTCGACTAGCCTGCGGGATGCATCCTCTCGCACGTGTTTTTGCTCGACTAACCTGCGGGACGCATCCTCTCGCACGTGTTTTTACTCGACTAGCCTGCGGGATGCATCCTCTCGCACGTGTTTTTACTCGACTAGCCTGCGGGAAGCATCCTCTTGCACGTGTTTTTACTCGACTATCCTGCGGGATGCATCCTCTCGCACGTGTTTTTACTCGACTAGCCTGCGGGAAGCATCCTCTCGCACGTGTTTTTACACGACTAGCCTGCGGGATGCATCCTCTCGCACGTGTTTTTACTCGACTAGCCTGCGGGATGCATCCTCTCGCACGTGTTTTTACTCGACTAGCCTGCGGGAAGCATCCTCTCGCACGTGTTTTTACTCGACTAGCCTGCGGGATGCATCCTCTCGCACGTGTTTTTACTCGACTAGCCTGCGGGAAGCATCCTCTTGCACGTGTTTTTACTCGACTACCCTGCGGGATGCATCCTCTCGCACGTGTTTTTACTCGACTAGCCTGCGGGATGCATCCTCTCGCACGTGTTTTTATTCGACTAGCCTGCGGGATGCATCCTCTCGCACGTGTTTTTGCTCGACTAGCCTGCGGCATGCATCCTCTCGCACGTGTTTTTGCTCGACTAGCCTGCGGGATGCATCCTCTCGCACGTGTTTTTACTCGACTAGCCTGCGGGATGCATCCTCTCGCACGTGTTTTTACTCGACTACCCTGCGGGATGCATCCTCTCGCACGTGTTTTTGCTCGACTAGCCATGCGCATCCCAAAAAACCTGCGCATGCGCATCCCACAAAACCTGCGCATGCGCATCCCACAAAACCTCGCACGTGTTTTTACTCGACTAGCCTGCGGGATGCATCCTCTCGCACGTGTTTTTGCTCGTCTAGCCTGCGGGATGCATCCTCTCGCACGTGTTTTTACTCGACTAGCCTGCGGGATTCATCCTCTCGCACGTGTTTTTCCTCGACTAGCCTGCGGGATGCATCCTCTCGCACGTGTTTTTGCTCGACTAGCCTGCGGGATGCATCCTCTCGCACGTGTTTTTACTCGACTAGCCTGCGGGATGCATCCTCCCGCACGTGTTTTTACTCGACTAGCCTGCGGGAAACATCCTCTCGCACGTGTTTTTGCTCGACTAGCCTGCGGGATGCATCCTCTCGCACGTGTTTTTGCTCGACTAGCCTGCGGGATGCATTCTCTCGCACGTGTTTTTTGCTCGACTAGCCTGCGGGATGCATCCTCTCGCACGTGTTTTTACTCGACTAGCCTGCGGGATGCATCCTCTCGCACGTGTTTTTACTCGACTAGCCTGCGGGAAGCATCCTCTTGCACGTGTTTTTACTCGACTACCCTGCGGGATGCATCCTCTCGCACGTGTTTTTGCTCGACTAGCCATGCGCATCCCAAAAAACCTGCGCATGCGCATCCCACAAAACCTGCGCATGCGCATCCCACAAAACCTCGCACGTGTTTTTACTCGACTAGCCTGCGGGATGCATCCTCTCGCACGTGTTTTTACTCGACTACCCTGCGGGATGCATCCTCTCGCACGTGTTTTTGCTCGACTAGCCATGCGCATCCCAAAAAACCTGCGCATGCGCATCCCACAAAACCTGCGCATGCGCATCCCACAAAACCTCGCACGTGTTTTTACTCGACTAGCCTGCGGGATGCATCCTCTCGCACGTGTTTTTACTCGACTAGCCTGCGGGATGCATCCTCTCGCACGTGTTTTTACTCGACTACCCTGCGGGATGCATCCTCTCGCACGTGTTTTTACTCGACTAGCCTGCAGGATGCATCCTCTCGCACGTGTTTTTACTCGACTAGCCTGCGGGATGCATCCTCTCGCACGTGTTTTTGCTCGACTAGCCATGCGCATCCCAAAAAATCTGCGCATGCGCATCCCAAAAAACCTGCGCATGCGCATCCCACAAAACCTGCGCATGCGCATCCCACAAAACCTCGCACGTGTTTTTGCTCGACTAGCCTGCGGGATGCATCCTCTCGCACGTGTTTTTGCTCGACTAGGCATGCGCATCCCAAAAAACCTGCGCATGCGCATCCCAAAAAACCTGCGCATGCGCATCCCACAAAACCTGCGCATGCGCATCCCACAAAACCTCGCACATGTTTTTACTCGACTAGCCTGCGGGATGCATCCTCTCGCACGTGTTTTTACTCGACTAGCCTGCGGGATGCATCCTCTCGCACGTGTTTTTGCTCGACTAGCCTGCGGGATGCATCCTCTCGCACGTGTTTTTGCTCGACTAGCCTGTGGGACGCATCCTCTCGCATGTGTTTTTACTCGACTAGCCTGCGGGATGCATCCTCTCGCACGTGTTTTTACTCGACTACCCTGCGGGATGCATCCTCTCGCACGTGTTTTTGCTCGACTAGCCATGCGCATCCCAAAAAACCTGCGCATGCGCATCCCACAAAACCTGCGCATGCGCATCCCACAAAACCTCGCACGTGTTTTTACTCGACTAGCCTGCGGGATGCATCCTCTCGCACGTGTTTTTACTCGACCAGCCTGCGGGATGCATCCTCTCGCACGTGTTTTTGCTCGACTAGACTGCGGGATGCATCCTCTCGCACGTGTTTTTACTCGACTAGCCTGCGGGATTCATCCTCTCGCACGTGTTTTTACTCGACTAGCCTGCGGGATGCATCCTCCCGCACGTGTTTTTACTCGACTAGCCTGCGGGATACATCCTCTCGCACGTGTTTTTGCTCGACTAGCCTGCGGGATGCATCCTCTCGCACGTGTTTTTGCTCGACTAGCCTGCGGGATGCATCCTCTCGCACGTGTTTTTGCTCGACTAGCCTGCGGGATGCATCCTCTCGCACGTGTTTTTACTCGACTAGCCTGCGGGATTCATCCTCTCGCACGTGTTTTTACTCGACTAGCCTGCGGGATGCATCCTCTCGCACGTGTTTTTACTCGACTAGCCTGCGGGATGCATCCTCTCGCACGTGTTTTTGCTCGACTAGCCATGCGCATCCCAAAAAACCTGCGCATGCGCATACCACAAAACCTGCGCATGCGCATGCCACAAAACTCGCACGTGTTTTTACTCGACTAGCCTGCGGGATGCATCCTCTCGCACGTGTTTTTACTCGACTAGCCTGCAGGATGCATCCTCTCGCACGTGTTTTTACTCGACTACCCTGCGGGATGCATCCTCTCGCACGTGTTTTTGCTCGACTAGCCATGCGCATCCCAAAAAATCTGCGCATGCGCATCCCAAAAAACCTGCGCATGCGCATCCCACAAAACCTGCGCATGCGCATCCCACAAAACCTCGCACGTGTTTTTACTCGACTAGCCTGCGGGATGCATCCTCTCGCACGTGTTTTTACTCGACTAGCCTTCGGGATGCATCCTCTCGCACGTGTTTTTACTCGACTAGCCTGCGGGAAGCATCCTCTTGCACGTGTTTTTACTCGACTAGCCTGCGGGATGCATCCTCTCGCACGTGTTTTTACTCGACTAGCCTGCGGGAAGCATCCTCTCGCACGTGTTTTTACTCGACTAGCCTGCGGGATGCATCCTCTCGCACGTGTTTTTACTCGACTAGCCTGCGGGAAGCATCCTCTCGCACGTGTTTTTACTCGACTAGCCTGCGGGATGCATCCTCTCGCACGTGTTTTTACTCGACTAGCCTGCGGGATGCATCCTCTCGCACGTGTTTTTACTCGACTAGCCTGCGGGAAGCATCCTCTTGCACGTGTTTTTACTCGACTAGCCTGCGGGATGCATCCTCTCGCACGTGTTTTTACTCGACTAGCCTGCGGGATGCATCCTCTCGCACGTGTTTTTACTCGACTAGCCTGCGGGATGCATCCTCTCGCACGTGTTTTTACTCGACTAGCCTGCGGGAAGCATCCTCTTGCACGTGTTTTTACTCGACTAGCCTGCGGGATGCATCCTCTCGCACGTGTTTTTACTCGACTAGCCTGCGGGATGCATCCTCCCGCACGTGTTTTTACTCGACTAGCCTGCGGGATACATCCTCTCGCACGTGTTTTTGCTCGACTAGCCTGCGGGATGCATCCTCTCGCACGTGTTTTTGCTCGACTAGCCTGCGGGATGCATCCTCTTGCACGTGTTTTTGCTCGACTAGCCTGCGGGACGCATCCTCTCGCACGTGTTTTTACTCGACTAGCCTGCGGGATGCATCCTCTCGCACGTGTTTTTACTCGACTAGCCTGCGGGAAGCATCCTCTTGCACGTGTTTTTACTCGACTAGCCTGCGGGATGCATCCTCTCGCACGTGTTTTTACTCGACTAGCCTGCGGGAAGCATCCTCTTGCACGTGTTTTTACTCGACTAGCCTGCGGAAAGCATCCTCTCGCACGTGTTTTTACTCGACTAGCCTGCGGGATGCATCCTCTCGCACGTGTTTTTACTCGACTAGCCTGCGGGAAGCATCCTCTTGCACGTGTTTTTACTCGACTAGCCTGCGGGATGCATCCTCTCGCACGTGTTTTTACTCGACTAGCCTGCGGGAAGCATCCTCTTGCACGTGTTTTTACTCGACTAGCCTGCGGGATGCATCCTCTCGCACGTGTTTTTACTCGACTAGCCTGCGGGATGCATCCTCTCGCACGTGTTTTTACTCGACTAGCCTGCAGGATGCATCCTCTCGCACGTGTTTTACTCGACTAGCCTGCGGGATGCATCCTCTCGCACGTGTTTTTGCTCGACTAGCCATGAGCATCCCAAAAAACCTGCGCATGCGCATCCCACAAAACCTGCGCATGCGCATCCCACAAAACCTCGCACGTGTTTTTACTCGACTAGCCTGCGGGATGCATCCTCCCGCACGTGTTTTTACTCGACTAGCCTGCGGGATACATCCTCTCGCACGTGTTTTTGCTCGACTAGCCTGCGGGATGCATCCTCTCGCACGTGTTTTTACTCGACTAGCCTGCGGGATGCATCCTCTCGCACGTGTTTTTACTCGACTAGCCTGCGGGAAGCATCCTCTTGCACGTGTTTATACTCGACTACCCTGCGGGATGCATCCTCTCGCACGTGTTTTTGCTCGACTAGCCATGCGCATCCCAAAAAACCTGCGCATGCGCATCCCACAAAACCTGCGCATGCGCATCCCACAAAACCTCGCACGTGTTTTTGCTCGACTAGCCTGCGGGATGCATCCTCTCGCACGTGTTTTTACTCGACTAGCCTGCGGGATGCATCCTCTCGCACGTGTTTTTACTCGACTAGCCTGCGGGATGCATCCTCCCGCACGTGTTTTTTACTCGACTAGCCTGCGCGATACATCCTCTCGCACGTGTTTTTGCTCGACTAGCCTGCGGGATGCATCCCCTCGCACGTGTTTTTGCTCGACTAGCCTGCGGGATGCATCCTCTCGCACGTGTTTTTGCTCGACTAACCTGCGGGACGCATCCTCTCGCACGTGTTTTTACTCGACTAGCCTGCGGGATGCATCCTCTCGCACGTGTTTTTACTCGACTAGCCTGCGGGAAGCATCCTCTTGCACGTGTTTTTACTCGACTATCCTGCGGGATGCATCCTCTCGCACGTGTTTTTACTCGACTAGCCTGCGGGAAGCATCCTCTCGCACGTGTTTTTACACGACTAGCCTGCGGGATGCATCCTCTCGCACGTGTTTTTACTCGACTAGCCTGCGGGATGCATCCTCTCGCACGTGTTTTTACTCGACTAGCCTGCGGGAAGCATCCTCTCGCACGTGTTTTTACTCGACTAGCCTGCGGGATGCATCCTCTCGCACGTGTTTTTACTCGACTAGCCTGCGGGAAGCATCCTCTTGCACGTGTTTTTACTCGACTACCCTGCGGGATGCATCCTCTCGCACGTGTTTTTACTCGACTAGCCTGCGGGATGCATCCTCTCGCACGTGTTTTTATTCGACTAGCCTGCGGGATGCATCCTCTCGCACGTGTTTTTGCTCGACTAGCCTGCGGCATGCATCCTCTCGCACGTGTTTTTGCTCGACTAGCCTGCGGGATGCATCCTCTCGCACGTGTTTTTACTCGACTAGCCTGCGGGATGCATCCTCTCGCACGTGTTTTTACTCGACTACCCTGCGGGATGCATCCTCTCGCACGTGTTTTTGCTCGACTAGCCATGCGCATCCCAAAAAACCTGCGCATGCGCATCCCACAAAACCTGCGCATGCGCATCCCACAAAACCTCGCACGTGTTTTTACTCGACTAGCCTGCGGGATGCATCCTCTCGCACGTGTTTTTGCTCGTCTAGCCTGCGGGATGCATCCTCTCGCACGTGTTTTTACTCGACTAGCCTGCGGGATTCATCCTCTCGCACGTGTTTTTCCTCGACTAGCCTGCGGGATGCATCCTCTCGCACGTGTTTTTGCTCGACTAGCCTGCGGGATGCATCCTCTCGCACGTGTTTTTACTCGACTAGCCTGCGGGATGCATCCTCCCGCACGTGTTTTTACTCGACTAGCCTGCGGGAAACATCCTCTCGCACGTGTTTTTGCTCGACTAGCCTGCGGGATGCATCCTCTCGCACGTGTTTTTGCTCGACTAGCCTGCGGGATGCATTCTCTCGCACGTGTTTTTGCTCGACTAGCCTGCGGGATGCATCCTCTCGCACGTGTTTTTACTCGACTAGCCTGCGGGATGCATCCTCTCGCACGTGTTTTTACTCGACTAGCCTGCGGGAAGCATCCTCTTGCACGTGTTTTTACTCGACTACCCTGCGGGATGCATCCTCTCGCACGTGTTTTTGCTCGACTAGCCATGCGCATCCCAAAAAACCTGCGCATGCGCATCCCACAAAACCTGCGCATGCGCATCCCACAAAACCTCGCACGTGTTTTTACTCGACTAGCCTGCGGGATGCATCCTCTCGCACGTGTTTTTACTCGACTACCCTGCGGGATGCATCCTCTCGCACGTGTTTTTGCTCGACTAGCCATGCGCATCCCAAAAAACCTGCGCATGCGCATCCCACAAAACCTGCGCATGCGCATCCCACAAAACCTCGCACGTGTTTTTACTCGACTAGCCTGCGGGATGCATCCTCTCGCACGTGTTTTTACTCGACTAGCCTGCGGGATGCATCCTCTCGCACGTGTTTTTACTCGACTACCCTGCGGGATGCATCCTCTCGCACGTGTTTTTACTCGACTAGCCTGCAGGATGCATCCTCTCGCACGTGTTTTTACTCGACTAGCCTGCGGGATGCATCCTCTCGCACGTGTTTTTGCTCGACTAGCCATGCGCATCCCAAAAAATCTGCGCATGCGCATCCCAAAAAACCTGCGCATGCGCATCCCACAAAACCTGCGCATGCGCATCCCACAAAACCTCGCACGTGTTTTTGCTCGACTAGCCTGCGGGATGCATCCTCTCGCACGTGTTTTTGCTCGACTAGGCATGCGCATCCCAAAAAACCTGCGCATGCGCATCCCAAAAAACCTGCGCATGCGCATCCCACAAAACCTGCGCATGCGCATCCCACAAAACCTCGCACATGTTTTTACTCGACTAGCCTGCGGGATGCATCCTCTCGCACGTGTTTTTACTCGACTAGCCTGCGGGATGCATCCTCTCGCACGTGTTTTTGCTCGACTAGCCTGCGGGATGCATCCTCTCGCACGTGTTTTTGCTCGACTAGCCTGTGGGACGCATCCTCTCGCATGTGTTTTTACTCGACTAGCCTGCGGGATGCATCCTCTCGCACGTGTTTTTACTCGACTACCCTGCGGGATGCATCCTCTCGCACGTGTTTTTGCTCGACTAGCCATGCGCATCCCAAAAAACCTGCGCATGCGCATCCCACAAAACCTGCGCATGCGCATCCCACAAAACCTCGCACGTGTTTTTACTCGACTAGCCTGCGGGATGCATCCTCTCGCACGTGTTTTTACTCGACCAGCCTGCGGGATGCATCCTCTCGCACGTGTTTTTGCTCGACTAGACTGCGGGATGCATCCTCTCGCACGTGTTTTTACTCGACTAGCCTGCGGGATTCATCCTCTCGCACGTGTTTTTACTCGACTAGCCTGCGGGATGCATCCTCCCGCACGTGTTTTTACTCGACTAGCCTGCGGGATACATCCTCTCGCACGTGTTTTTGCTCGACTAGCCTGCGGGATGCATCCTCTCGCACGTGTTTTTGCTCGACTAGCCTGCGGGATGCATCCTCTCGCACGTGTTTTTGCTCGACTAGCCTGCGGGATGCATCCTCTCGCACGTGTTTTTACTCGACTAGCCTGCGGGATTCATCCTCTCGCACGTGTTTTTACTCGACTAGCCTGCGGGATGCATCCTCTCGCACGTGTTTTTACTCGACTAGCCTGCGGGATGCATCCTCTCGCACGTGTTTTTGCTCGACTAGCCATGCGCATCCCAAAAAACCTGCGCATGCGCATACCACAAAACCTGCGCATGCGCATGCCACAAAACCTCGCACGTGTTTTTACTCGACTAGCCTGCGGGATGCATCCTCTCGCACGTGTTTTTACTCGACTAGCCTGCAGGATGCATCCTCTCGCACGTGTTTTTACTCGACTACCCTGCGGGATGCATCCTCTCGCACGTGTTTTTGCTCGACTAGCCATGCGCATCCCAAAAAATCTGCGCATGCGCATCCCAAAAAACCTGCGCATGCGCATCCCACAAAACCTGCGCATGCGCATCCCACAAAACCTCGCACGTGTTTTTACTCGACTAGCCTGCGGGATGCATCCTCTCGCACGTGTTTTTACTCGACTAGCCTTCGGGATGCATCCTCTCGCACGTGTTTTTACTCGACTAGCCTGCGGGAAGCATCCTCTTGCACGTGTTTTTACTCGACTAGCCTGCGGGATGCATCCTCTCGCACGTGTTTTTACTCGACTAGCCTGCGGGAAGCATCCTCTCGCACGTGTTTTTACTCGACTAGCCTGCGGGATGCATCCTCTCGCACGTGTTTTTACTCGACTAGCCTGCGGGAAGCATCCTCTCGCACGTGTTTTTACTCGACTAGCCTGCGGGATGCATCCTCTCGCACGTGTTTTTACTCGACTAGCCTGCGGGATGCATCCTCTCGCACGTGTTTTTACTCGACTAGCCTGCGGGAAGCATCCTCTTGCACGTGTTTTTACTCGACTAGCCTGCGGGATGCATCCTCTCGCACGTGTTTTTACTCGACTAGCCTGCGGGATGCATCCTCTCGCACGTGTTTTTACTCGACTAGCCTGCGGGATGCATCCTCTCGCACGTGTTTTTACTCGACTAGCCTGCGGGAAGCATCCTCTTGCACGTGTTTTTACTCGACTAGCCTGCGGGATGCATCCTCTCGCACGTGTTTTTACTCGACTAGCCTGCGGGATGCATCCTCCCGCACGTGTTTTTACTCGACTAGCCTGCGGGATACATCCTCTCGCACGTGTTTTTGCTCGACTAGCCTGCGGGATGCATCCTCTCGCACGTGTTTTTGCTCGACTAGCCTGCGGGATGCATCCTCTTGCACGTGTTTTTGCTCGACTAGCCTGCGGGACGCATCCTCTCGCACGTGTTTTTACTCGACTAGCCTGCGGGATGCATCCTCTCGCACGTGTTTTTACTCGACTAGCCTGCGGGAAGCATCCTCTTGCACGTGTTTTTACTCGACTAGCCTGCGGGATGCATCCTCTCGCACGTGTTTTTACTCGACTAGCCTGCGGGAAGCATCCTCTTGCACGTGTTTTTACTCGACTAGCCTGCGGAAAGCATCCTCTCGCACGTGTTTTTACTCGACTAGCCTGCGGGATGCATCCTCTCGCACGTGTTTTTACTCGACTAGCCTGCGGGAAGCATCCTCTTGCACGTGTTTTTACTCGACTAGCCTGCGGGATGCATCCTCTCGCACGTGTTTTTACTCGACTAGCCTGCGGGAAGCATCCTCTTGCACGTGTTTTTACTCGACTAGCCTGCGGGATGCATCCTCTCGCACGTGTTTTTACTCGACTAGCCTGCGGGATGCATCCTCTCGCACGTGTTTTTACTCGACTAGCCTGCAGGATGCATCCTCTCGCACGTGTTTTTACTCGACTAGCCTGCGGGATGCATCCTCTCGCACGTGTTTTTGCTCGACTAGCCATGAGCATCCCAAAAAACCTGCGCATGCGCATCCCACAAAACCTGCGCATGCGCATCCCACAAAACCTCGCACGTGTTTTTACTCGACTAGCCTGCGGGATGCATCCTCCCGCACGTGTTTTTACTCGACTAGCCTGCGGGATACATCCTCTCGCACGTGTTTTTGCTCGACTAGCCTGCGGGATGCATCCTCTCGCACGTGTTTTTACTCGACTAGCCTGCGGGATGCATCCTCTCGCACGTGTTTTTACTCGACTAGCCTGCGGGAAGCATCCTCTTGCACGTGTTTATACTCGACTACCCTGCGGGATGCATCCTCTCGCACGTGTTTTTGCTCGACTAGCCATGCGCATCCCAAAAAACCTGCGCATGCGCATCCCACAAAACCTGCGCATGCGCATCCCACAAAACCTCGCACGTGTTTTTGCTCGACTAGCCTGCGGGATGCATCCTCTCGCACGTGTTTTTGCTCGACTAGCCTGCGGGACGCATCCTCTCGCACGTGTTTTTACTCGACTAGCCTGCGGGAAGCATCCTCTCGCACGGGTTTTTACTCGACTAGCCTGCGGGATGCATCCTCTCGCACGTGTTTTTACTCGACTAGCCTGCGGGAAGCATCCTCTTGCACGTGTTTTTACTCGACTACCCTGCGGGATGCATCCTCTCGCACGTGTTTTTGCTCGACTAGCCATGCGCATCCCAAAAAACCTGCGCATGCGCATCCCACAAAACCTCGCACGTGTTTTTACTCGACTAGCCTGCGGGATGCATCCTCTCGCACGTGTTTTTACTCGACTACCCTGCGGGATGCATCCTCTCGCACGTGTTTTTGCTCGACTAGCCATGCGCATCCCAAAAAACCTGCGCATGCGCATCCCACAAAACCTGCGCATGCGCATCCCACAAAACCTCGCACATGTTTTTACTCGACTAGCCTGCTGGATGCATCCTCTCGCACGTGTTTTTACTCGACTAGCCTGCAGGAATCATCATCTCGCACGTGTTTTTACGCGACTAGCCTGCGGGATGCATCCTCTCGCACGTGTTTTTGCTCGACTAGCCATGCGCATCCCAAAAAACCTGCGCATGCGCATCCCACAAAACCTGCGCATGCGCATCCCACAAAACCTCGCACGTGTTTTTACTCGACTAGCCTGCGGGATGCATCCTCTCGCACGTGTTTTTACTCGACTAGCCTGCGGGATGCATCCTCTCGCACGTGTTTTTACTCGACTAGCCTGCGGGATGCATCCTCTCGCACGTGTTTTTGCTCGACTAGGCATGCGCATCCCAAAAAACCTGCGCATGCGCATCCCAAAAAACCTGCGCATGCGCATCCCACAAAACTTGCGCATGCGCATCCCACAAAACCTCGCACGTGTTTTTACTCGACTAGCCTGCGGGATGCATCCTCTCGCACGTGTTTTTACTCGACTAGCATGCGGGACGCATCCTCTCGCACGTGTTTTTACTCGACTAGCCTGCGGGATGCATCCTCTCGCACGTGTTTTTACTCGACTAGCCTGCGGGATGCATCCTCTCGCACGTGTTTTTACTCGACTAGCCTGCGGGATGCATCCTCTCGCACGTGTTTTTACTCGACTAGCCTGCGGGAAGCATCCTCTCGCATGTGTTTTTACTCGACTAGCATGCGGGACGCATCCTCTCGCACGTGTTTTTACTCGACTAGCCTGCGGGATGCATCCTCTCGCACGTGTTTTTACTCGACTAGCCTGCGGAAAGCATCCTCTCGCACGTGTTTTTACTCGACTAGCCTGCGGGATGCATCCTCTCGCACGTGTTTTTACTCGACTAGCCTGCGGGAAGCATCCTCTTGCACGTGTTTTTACTCGACTAGCCTGCGGGATGCATCCTCTCGCACGTGTTTTTACTCGACTAGCCTGCGGGATGCATCCTCTCGCACGTGTTTTTACTCGACTAGCCTGCGGGATGCATCCTCTCGCACGTGTTTTTACTCGACTAGCCTGCGGGATGCATCCTCTCGCACGTGTTTTTGCTCGACTAGGCATGCGCATCCCAAAAAACCTGCGCATGCGCATCCCACAAAACCTCGCACGTGTTTTTACTCGACTAGCCTGCGGGATGCATCCTCTCGCACGTGTTTTTACTCGACTAGCATGCGGGACGCATCCTCTCGCACGTGTTTTTACTCGACTAGCCTGCGGGATGCATCCTCTCGCACGTGTTTTTACTCGACTAGCCTGCGGGATGCATCCTCTCGCACGTGTTTTTACTCGACTAGCCTGCGGGATGCATCCTCTCGCACGTGTTTTTACTCGACTAGCCTGCGGGATGCATCCTCTCGCACGTGTTTTTACTCGACTAGCCTGCGGGATGCATCCTCTCGCACGTGTTTTTGCTCGACTAGCCTGCGGGATGCATCCTCTCGCACGTGTTTTTGCTCGACTAGGCATGCGCATCCCAAAAAACCTGCGCATGCGCATCCCAAAAAACCTGCGCATGCGCATCCCACAAAACTTGCGCATGCGCATCCCACAAAACCTCGCACGTGTTTTTACTCGACTAGCCTGCGGGAAGCATCCTCTCGCACGTGTTTTTACTCGACTAGCATGCGGGACGCATCCTCTCGCACGTGTTTTTACTCGACTAGCCTGCGGGATGCATCCTCTCGCACGTGTTTTTACTCGACTAGCCTGCGGAAAGCATCCTCTCGCACGTGTTTTTACTCGACTAGCCTGCGGGATGCATCCTCTCGCACGTGTTTTTACTCGACTAGCCTGCGGGAAGCATCCTCTTGCACGTGTTTTTACTCGACTAGCCTGCGGGATGCATCCTCTCGCACGTGTTTTTACTCGACTAGCCTGCGGGAAGCATCCTCTTGCACGTGTTTTTACTCGACTAGCCTGCGGGATGCATCCTCTCGCACGTGTTTTTACTCGACTAGCATGCGGGACGCATCCTCTCGCACGTGTTTTTACTCGACTAGCCTGCGGGATGCATCCTCTCGCACGTGTTTTTACTCGACTAGCCTGCGGGATGCATCCTCTCGCACGTGTTTTTACTCGACTAGCCTGCAGGATGCATCCTCTCGCACGTGTTTTTACTCGACTAGCCTGCGGGATGCATCCTCTCGCACGTGTTTTTGCTCGACTAGCCATGCGCATCCCAAAAAACCTGCGCATGCGCATCCCACAAAACCTGCGCATGCGCATCCCACAAAACCTCGCACGTGTTTTTACTCGACTAGCCTGCGGGACGCATCCTCTCGCACGTGTTTTTACTCGACTAGCCTGCGGGATGCATCCTCTCGCACGTGTTTTTACTCGACTAGCCTGCGGGATGCATCCTCCCGCACGTGTTTTTACTCGACTAGCCTGCGGGATACATCCTCTCGCACGTGTTTTTGCTCGACTAGCCTGCGGGATGCATCCTCTCGCACGTGTTTTTGCTCGACTAGCCTGCGGGATGCATCCTCTCGCACGTGTTTTTGCTCGACTAGCCTGCGGGACGCATCCTCTCGCACGTGTTTTTACTCGACTAGCCTGCGGGATGCATCCTCTCGCACGTGTTTTTACTCGACTAGCCTGCGGGAAGCATCCTCTTGCACGTGTTTTTACTCGACTAGCCTGCGGGATGCATCCTCTCGCACGTGTTTTTACTCGACTAGCCTGCGGGAAGCATCCTCTTGCACGTGTTTTTACTCGACTAGCCTGCGGGATGCATCCTCTCGCACGTGTTTTTACTCGACTAGCCTGCGGGAAGCATCCTCTCGCACGTGTTTTTACTCGACTAGCATGCGGGACGCATCCTCTCGCACGTGTTTTTACTCGACTAGCCTGCGGGATGCATCCTCTCGCACGTGTTTTTACTCGACTAGCCTGCGGGAAGCATCCTCTTGCACGTGTTTTTACTCGACTAGCCTGCGGGATGCATCCTCTCGCACGTGTTTTTACTCGACTAGCCTGCGGAAAGCATCCTCTCGCACGTGTTTTTACTCGACTAGCCTGCGGGATGCATCCTCTCGCACGTGTTTTTACTCGACTAGCCTGCGGGAAGCATCCTCTTGCACGTGTTTTTACTCGACTAGCCTGCGGGATGCATCCTCTCGCACGTGTTTTTACTCGACTAGCCTGCGGGAAGAATCCTCTTGCACGTGTTTTTACTCGACTAGCCTGCGGGATGCATCCTCTCGCACGTGTTTTTACTCGACTAGCATGCGGGACGCATCCTCTCGCACGTGTTTTTACTCGACTAGCCTGCGGGATGCATCCTCTCGCACGTGTTTTTACTCGACTAGCCTGCGGGAAGCATCCTCTTGCACGTGTTTTTACTCGACTAGCCTGCGGGATGCATCCTCTCGCACGTGTTTTTACTCGACTAGCCTGCGGAAAGCATCCTCTCGCACGTGTTTTTACTCGACTAGCCTGCGGGATGCATCCTCTCGCACGTGTTTTTACTCGACTAGCCTGCGGGAAGCATCCTCTTGCACGTGTTTTTACTCGACTAGCCTGCGGGATGCATCCTCTCGCACGTGTTTTTACTCGACTAGCCTGCGGGAAGCATCCTCTTGCACGTGTTTTTACTCGACTAGCCTGCGGGATGCATCCTCTCGCACGTGTTTTTACTCGACTAGCCTGCGGGGTGCATCCTCTCGCACGTGTTTTTACTCGACTAGCCTGCAGGATGCATCCTCTCGCACGTGTTTTTACTCGACTAGCCTGCGGGATGCATCCTCTCGCACGTGTTTTTGCTCGACAAGCCATGCGCATCCCAAAAAACCTGCGCATGCGCATCCCACAAAACCTCGCACGTGTTTTTACTCGACTAGCCTGCGGGATGCATCCTCCCGCACGTGTTTTTACTCGACTAGCCTGCGGGGTGCATCCTCTCGCACGTGTTTTTACTCGACTAGCCTGCGGGATGCATCCTCTCGCACGTGTTTTTACTCGACTAGCCTGCGGGAAGCATCCTCTTGCACGTGTTTTTACTCGACTACCCTGCGGGATGCATCCTCTCGCACGTGTTTTTGCTCGACTAGCCATGCGCATCCCAAAAAACCTGCGCATGCGCATCCCACAAAACCTCGCACGTGTTTTTACTCGACTAGCCTGCGGGATGCATCCTCTCGCACGTGTTTTTACTCGACTACCCTGCGGGATGCATCCTCTCGCACGTGTTTTTGCTCGACTAGCCATGCGCATCCCAAAAAACCTGCGCATGCGCATCCCACAAAACCTGCGCATGCGCATCCCACAAAACCTCGCACATGTTTTTACTCGACTAGCCTGCTGGATGCATCCTCTCGCACGTGTTTTTACTCGACTAGCCTGCAGGAATCATCATCTCGCACGTGTTTTTACGCGACTAGCCTGCGGGATGCATCCTCTCGCACGTGTTTTTGCTCGACTAGCCATGCGCATCCCAAAAAACCTGCGCATGCGCATCCCAAAAAACCTGCGCATGCGCATCCCACAAAACCTGCGCATGCGCATCCCACAAAACCTCGCACGTGTTTTTACTCGACTAGCCTGCGGGATGCATCCTCTCGCACGTGTTTTTACTCGACTAGCCTGCGGGATGCATCCTCTCGCACGTGTTTTTACTCGACTAGCCTGCGGGATGCATCCTCTCGCACGTGTTTTTACTCGACTAGCCTGCGGGATGCATCCTCTCGCACGTGTTTTTACTCGACTAGCCTGCGGGATGCATCCTCTCGCACGTGTTTTTACTCGACTAGCCTGCGGGATGCATCCTCTCGCACGTGTTTTTACTCGACTAGCCTGCGGGATGCATCCTCTCGCACGTGTTTTTGCTCGACTAGCCTGCGGGATGCATCCTCTCGCACGTGTTTTTGCTCGACTAGGCATGCGCATCCCAAAAAACCTGCGCATGCGCATCCCAAAAAACCTGCGCATGCGCATCCCACAAAACTTGCGCATGCGCATCCCACAAAACCTCGCACGTGTTTTTACTCGACTAGCCTGCGGGAAGCATCCTCTCGCATGTGTTTTTACTCGACTAGCATGCGGGACGCATCCTCTCGCACGTGTTTTTACTCGACTAGCCTGCGGGATGCATCCTCTCGCACGTGTTTTTACTCGACTAGCCTGCGGAAAGCATCCTCTCGCACGTGTTTTTACTCGACTAGCCTGCGGGATGCATCCTCTCGCACGTGTTTTTACTCGACTAGCCTGCGGGAAGCATCCTCTTGCACGTGTTTTTACTCGACTAGCCTGCGGGATGCATCCTCTCGCACGTGTTTTTACTCGACTAGCCTGCGGGAAGCATCCTCTTGCACGTGTTTTTACTCGACTAGCCTGCGGGATGCATCCTCTCGCACGTGTTTTTACTCGACTAGCATGCGGGACGCATCCTCTCGCACGTGTTTTTACGCGACTAGCCTGCGGGATGCATCCTCTCGCACGTGTTTTTGCTCGACTAGCCATGCGCATCCCAAAAAACCTGCGCATGCGCATCCCAAAAAACCTGCGCATGCGCATCCCACAAAACCTGCGCATGCGCATCCCACAAAACCTCGCACGTGTTTTTACTCGACTAGCCTGCGGGATGCATCCTCTCGCACGTGTTTTTACTCGACTAGCCTGCGGGATGCATCCTCTCGCACGTGTTTTTACTCGACTAGCCTGCGGGATGCATCCTCTCGCACGTGTTTTTGCTCGACTAGGCATGCGCATCCCAAAAAACCTGCGCATGCGCATCCCAAAAAACCTGCGCATGCGCATCCCACAAAACCTCGCACGTGTTTTTACTCGACTAGCCTGCGGGATGCATCCTCTCGCACGTGTTTTTACTCGACTAGCATGCGGGACGCATCCTCTCGCACGTGTTTTTACTCGACTAGCCTGCGGGATGCATCCTCTCGCACGTGTTTTTACTCGACTAGCCTGCGGGATGCATCCTCTCGCACGTGTTTTTACTCGACTAGCCTGCGGGATGCATCCTCTCGCACGTGTTTTTACTCGACTAGCCTGCGGGATGCATCCTCTCGCACGTGTTTTTACTCGACTAGCCTGCGGGATGCATCCTCTCGCACGTGTTTTTGCTCGACTAGCCTGCGGGATGCATCCTCTCGCACGTGTTTTTGCTCGACTAGGCATGCGCATCCCAAAAAACCTGCGCATGCGCATCCCAAAAAACCTGCGCATGCGCATCCCACAAAACTTGCGCATGCGCATCCCACAAAACCTCGCACGTGTTTTTACTCGACTAGCCTGCGGGAAGCATCCTCTCGCACGTGTTTTTACTCGACTAGCATGCGGGACGCATCCTCTCGCACGTGTTTTTACTCGACTAGCCTGCGGGATGCATCCTCTCGCACGTGTTTTTACTCGACTAGCCTGCGGAAAGCATCCTCTCGCACGTGTTTTTACTCGACTAGCCTGCGGGATGCATCCTCTCGCACGTGTTTTTACTCGACTAGCCTGCGGGAAGCATCCTCTTGCACGTGTTTTTACTCGACTAGCCTGCGGGATGCATCCTCTCGCACGTGTTTTTACTCGACTAGCCTGCGGGAAGCATCCTCTTGCACGTGTTTTTACTCGACTAGCCTGCGGGATGCATCCTCTCGCACGTGTTTTTACTCGACTAGCATGCGGGACGCATCCTCTCGCACGTGTTTTTACTCGACTAGCCTGCGGGATGCATCCTCTCGCACGTGTTTTTACTCGACTAGCCTGCGGGAAGCATCCTCTTGCACGTGTTTTTACTCGACTAGCCTGCGGGATGCATCCTCTCGCACGTGTTTTTACTCGACTAGCCTGCGGGATGCATCCTCTCGCACGTGTTTTTACTCGACTAGCCTGCAGGATGCATCCTCTCGCACGTGTTTTTACTCGACTAGCCTGCGGGATGCATCCTCTCGCACGTGTTTTTGCTCGACTAGCCATGCGCATCCCAAAAAACCTGCGCATGCGCATCCCACAAAACCTGCGCATGCGCATCCCACAAAACCTCGCACGTGTTTTTACTCGACTAGCCTGCGGGATGCATCCTCCCGCACGTGTTTTTACTCGACTAGCCTGCGGGATACATCCTCTCGCATGTGTTTTTGCTCGACTAGCCTGCGGGATGCATCCTCTCGCACGTGTTTTTACTCGACTAGCCTGCGGGATGCATCCTCTCGCACGTGTTTTTACTCGACTAGCCTGCGGGAAGCATCCTCTTGCACGTGTTTTTACTCGACTACCCTGCGGGATGCATCCTCTCGCACGTGTTTTTGCTCGACTAGCCATGCGCATCCCAAAAAACCAGCGCATGCGCATCCCACAAAACCTGCGCATGCGCATCCCACAAAACCTCGCACGTGTTTTTGCTCGACTAGCCTGCGGGATGCATCCTCTCGCACGTGTTTTTGCTCGACTAGCCTGCGGGACGCATCCTCTCGCACGTGTTTTTACTCGACTAGCCTGCGGGAAGCATCCTCTCGCACGTGTTTTTACTCGACTAGCCTGCGGGATGCATCCTCTCGCACGTGTTTTTACTCGACTAGCCTGCGGGAAGCATCCTCTTGCACGTGTTTTTACTCGACTACCCTGCGGGATGCATCCTCTCGCACGTGTTTTTGCTCGACTAGCCATGCGCATCCCAAAAAACCTGCGCATGCGCATCCCACAAAACCTGCGCATGCGCATCCCACAAAACCTCGCACGTGTTTTTACTCGACTAGCCTGCGGGATGCATCCTCTCGCACGTGTTTTTACTCGACTACCCTGCGGGATGCATCCTCTCGCACGTGTTTTTGCTCGACTAGCCATGCGCATCCCAAAAAACCTGCGCATGCGCATCCCACAAAACCTGCGCATGCGCATCCCACAAAACCTCGCACATGTTTTTACTCGACTAGCCTGCTGGATGCATCCTCTCGCACGTGTTTTTACTCGACTAGCCTGCAGGAATCATCATCTCGCACGTGTTTTTACGCGACTAGCCTGCGGGATGCATCCTCTCGCACGTGTTTTTGCTCGACTAGCCATGCGCATCCCAAAAAACCTGCGCATGCGCATCCCAAAAAACCTGCGCATGCGCATCCCACAAAACCTGCGCATGCGCATCCCACAAAACCTCGCACGTGTTTTTACTCGACTAGCCTGCGGGATGCATCCTCTCGCACGTGTTTTTACTCGACTAGCCTGCGGGATGCATCCTCTCGCACGAGTTTTTACTCGACTAGCCTGCGGGATGCATCCTCTCGCACGTGTTTTTGCTCGACTAGCCTGCGGGATGCATCCTCTCGCACGTGTTTTTGCTCGACTAGGCATGCGCATCCCAAAAAACCTGCGCATGCGCATCCCAAAAAACCTGCGCATGCGCATCCCACAAAACTTGCGCATGCGCATCCCACAAAACCTCGCACGTGTTTTTACTCGACTAGCCTGCGGGATGCATCCTCTCGCACGTGTTTTTACTCGACTAGCATGCGGGACGCATCCTCTCGCACGTGTTTTTACTCGACTAGCCTGCGGGATGCATCCTCTCGCACGTGTTTTTACTCGACTAGCCTGCGGGAAGCATCCTCTTGCACGTGTTTTTACTCGACTAGCCTGCGGGATGCATCCTCTCGCACGTGTTTTTACTCGACTAGCCTGCGGAAAGCATCCTCTCGCACGTGTTTTTACTCGACTAGCCTGCGGGATGCATCCTCTCGCACGTGTTTTTACTCGACTAGCCTGCGGGAAGCATCCTCTTGCACGTGTTTTTACTCGACTAGCCTGCGGGATGCATCCTCTCGCACGTGTTTTTACTCGACTAGCCTGCGGGAAGAATCCTCTTGCACGTGTTTTTACTCGACTAGCCTGCGGGATGCATCCTCTCGCACGTGTTTTTACTCGACTAGCATGCGGGACGCATCCTCTCGCACGTGTTTTTACTCGACTAGCCTGCGGGATGCATCCTCTCGCACGTGTTTTTACTCGACTAGCCTGCGGGAAGCATCCTCTTGCACGTGTTTTTACTCGACTAGCCTGCGGGATGCATCCTCTCGCACGTGTTTTTACTCGACTAGCCTGCGGAAAGCATCCTCTCGCACGTGTTTTTACTCGACTAGCCTGCGGGATGCATCCTCTCGCACGTGTTTTTACTCGACTAGCCTGCGGGAAGCATCCTCTTGCACGTGTTTTTACTCGACTAGCCTGCGGGATGCATCCTCTCGCACGTGTTTTTACTCGACTAGCCTGCGGGAAGCATCCTCTTGCACGTGTTTTTACTCGACTAGCATGCGGGATGCATCCTCTCGCACGTGTTTTTACTCGACTAGCCTGCGGGGTGCATCCTCTCGCACGTGTTTTTACTCGACTAGCCTGCAGGATGCATCCTCTCGCACGTGTTTTTACTCGACTAGCCTGCGGGATGCATCCTCTCGCACGTGTTTTTGCTCGACAAGCCATGCGCATCCCAAAAAACCTGCGCATGCGCATCCCACAAAACCTCGCACGTGTTTTTACTCGACTAGCCTGCGGGATGCATCCTCCCGCACGTGTTTTTACTCGACTAGCCTGCGGGGTGCATCCTCTCGCACGTGTTTTTACTCGACTAGCCTGCGGGATGCATCCTCTCGCACGTGTTTTTACTCGACTAGCCTGCGGGAAGCATCCTCTTGCACGTGTTTTTACTCGACTACCCTGCGGGATGCATCCTCTCGCACGTGTTTTTGCTCGACTAGCCATGCGCATCCCAAAAAACCTGCGCATGCGCATCCCACAAAACCTCGCACGTGTTTTTACTCGACTAGCCTGCGGGATGCATCCTCTCGCACGTGTTTTTACTCGACTACCCTGTGGGATGCATCCTCTCGCACGTGTTTTTGCTCGACTAGCCATGCGCATCCCAAAAAACCTGCGCATGCGCATCCCACAAAACCTGCGCATGCGCATCCCACAAAACCTCGCACATGTTTTTACTCGACTAGCCTGCTGGATGCATCCTCTCGCACGTGTTTTTACTCGACTAGCCTGCAGGAATCATCATCTCGCACGTGTTTTTACGCGACTAGCCTGCGGGATGCATCCTCTCGCACGTGTTTTTGCTCGACTAGCCATGCGCATCCCAAAAAACCTGCGCATGCGCATCCCAAAAAACCTGCGCATGCGCATCCCACAAAACCTGCGCATGCGCATCCCACAAAACCTCGCACGTGTTTTTACTCGACTAGCCTGCGGGATGCATCCTCTCGCACGTGTTTTTACTCGACTAGCCTGCGGGATGCATCCTCTCGCACGTGTTTTTACTCGACTAGCCTGCGGGATGCATCCTCTCGCACGTGTTTTTACTCGACTAGCCTGCGGGATGCATCCTCTCGCACGTGTTTTTACTCGACTAGCCTGCGGGATGCATCCTCTCGCACGTGTTTTTACTCGACTAGCCTGCGGGATGCATCCTCTCGCACGTGTTTTTACTCGACTAGCCTGCGGGATGCATCCTCTCGCACGTGTTTTTGCTCGACTAGCCTGCGGGATGCATCCTCTCGCACGTGTTTTTGCTCGACTAGGCATGCGCATCCCAAAAAACCTGCGCATGCGCATCCCAAAAAACCTGCGCATGCGCATCCCACAAAACTTGCGCATGCGCATCCCACAAAACCTCGCACGTGTTTTTACTCGACTAGCCTGCGGGAAGCATCCTCTCGCATGTGTTTTTACTCGACTAGCATGCGGGACGCATCCTCTCGCACGTGTTTTTACTCGACTAGCCTGCGGGATGCATCCTCTCGCACGTGTTTTTACTCGACTAGCCTGCGGAAAGCATCCTCTCGCACGTGTTTTTACTCGACTAGCCTGCGGGATGCATCCTCTCGCACGTGTTTTTACTCGACTAGCCTGCGGGAAGCATCCTCTTGCACGTGTTTTTACTCGACTAGCCTGCGGGATGCATCCTCTCGCACGTGTTTTTACTCGACTAGCCTGCGGGAAGCATCCTCTTGCACGTGTTTTTACTCGACTAGCCTGCGGGATGCATCCTCTCGCACGTGTTTTTACTCGACTAGCATGCGGGACGCATCCTCTCGCACGTGTTTTTACTCGACTAGCCTGCGGGATGCATCCTCTCGCACGTGTTTTTACTCGACTAGCCTGCGGGAAGCATCCTCTTGCACGTGTTTTTACTCGACTAGCCTGCGGGATGCATCCTCTCGCACGTGTTTTTACTCGACTAGCCTGCGGAAAGCATCCTCTCGCACGTGTTTTTACTCGACTAGCCTGCGGGATGCATCCTCTCGCACGTGTTTTTACTCGACTAGCCTGCGGGAAGCATCCTCTTGCACGTGTTTTTACTCGACTAGCCTGCGGGATGCATCCTCTCGCACGTGTTTTTACTCGACTAGCCTGCGGGAAGAATCCTCTTGCACGTGTTTTTACTCGACTAGCCTGCGGGATGCATCCTCTCGCACGTGTTTTTACTCGACTAGCATGCGGGACGCATCCTCTCGCACGTGTTTTTACTCGACTAGCCTGCGGGATGCATCCTCTCGCACGTGTTTTTACTCGACTAGCCTGCGGGAAGCATCCTCTTGCACGTGTTTTTACTCGACTAGCCTGCGGGATGCATCCTCTCGCACGTGTTTTTACTCGACTAGCCTGCGGAAAGCATCCTCTCGCACGTGTTTTTACTCGACTAGCCTGCGGGATGCATCCTCCCGCACGTGTTTTTACTCGACTAGCCTGCGGGAAGCATCCTCTTGCACGTGTTTTTACTCGACTAGCCTGCGGGATGCATCCTCTCGCACGTGTTTTTACTCGACTAGCCTGCGGGAAGCATCCTCTTGCACGTGTTTTTACTCGACTAGCCTGCGGGATGCATCCTCTCGCACGTGTTTTTACTCGACTAGCCTGCGGGGTGCATCCTCTCGCACGTGTTTTTACTCGACTAGCCTGCAGGATGCATCCTCTCGCACGTGTTTTTACTCGACTAGCCTGCGGGATGCATCCTCTCGCACGTGTTTTTGCTCGACAAGCCATGCGCATCCCAAAAAACCTGCGCATGCGCATCCCACAAAACCTCGCACGTGTTTTTACTCGACTAGCCTGCGGGATGCATCCTCCCGCACGTGTTTTTACTCGACTAGCCTGCGGGGTGCATCCTCTCGCACGTGTTTTTACTCGACTAGCCTGCGGGATGCATCCTCTCGCACGTGTTTTTACTCGACTAGCCTGCGGGAAGCATCCTCTTGCACGTGTTTTTACTCGACTACCCTGCGGGATGCATCCTCTCGCACGTGTTTTTGCTCGACTAGCCATGCGCATCCCAAAAAACCTGCGCATGCGCATCCCACAAAACCTCGCACGTGTTTTTACTCGACTAGCCTGCGGGATGCATCCTCTCGCACGTGTTTTTACTCGACTACCCTGCGGGATGCATCCTCTCGCACGTGTTTTTGCTCGACTAGCCATGCGCATCCCAAAAAACCTGCGCATGCGCATCCCACAAAACCTGCGCATGCGCATCCCACAAAACCTCGCACATGTTTTTACTCGACTAGCCTGCTGGATGCATCCTCTCGCACGTGTTTTTACTCGACTAGCCTGCAGGAATCATCATCTCGCACGTGTTTTTACGCGACTAGCCTGCGGGATGCATCCTCTCGCACGTGTTTTTGCTCGACTAGCCATGCGCATCCCAAAAAACCTGCGCATGCGCATCCCAAAAAACCTGCGCATGCGCATCCCACAAAACCTGCGCATGCGCATCCCACAAAACCTCGCACGTGTTTTTACTCGACTAGCCTGCGGGATGCATCCTCTCGCACGTGTTTTTACTCGACTAGCCTGCGGGATGCATCCTCTCGCACGTGTTTTTACTCGACTAGCCTGCGGGATGCATCCTCTCGCACGTGTTTTTACTCGACTAGCCTGCGGGATGCATCCTCTCGCACGTGTTTTTACTCGACTAGCCTGCGGGATGCATCCTCTCGCACGTGTTTTTACTCGACTAGCCTGCGGGATGCATCCTCTCGCACGTGTTTTTACTCGACTAGCCTGCGGGATGCATCCTCTCGCACGTGTTTTTGCTCGACTAGCCTGCGGGATGCATCCTCTCGCACGTGTTTTTGCTCGACTAGGCATGCGCATCCCAAAAAACCTGCGCATGCGCATCCCAAAAAACCTGCGCATGCGCATCCCACAAAACTTGCGCATGCGCATCCCACAAAACCTCGCACGTGTTTTTACTCGACTAGCCTGCGGGAAGCATCCTCTCGCATGTGTTTTTACTCGACTAGCATGCGGGACGCATCCTCTCGCACGTGTTTTTACTCGACTAGCCTGCGGGATGCATCCTCTCGCACGTGTTTTTACTCGACTAGCCTGCGGAAAGCATCCTCTCGCACGTGTTTTTACTCGACTAGCCTGCGGGATGCATCCTCTCGCACGTGTTTTTACTCGACTAGCCTGCGGGAAGCATCCTCTTGCACGTGTTTTTACTCGACTAGCCTGCGGGATGCATCCTCTCGCACGTGTTTTTACTCGACTAGCCTGCGGGAAGCATCCTCTTGCACGTGTTTTTACTCGACTAGCCTGCGGGATGCATCCTCTCGCACGTGTTTTTACTCGACTAGCATGCGGGACGCATCCTCTCGCACGTGTTTTTACGCGACTAGCCTGCGGGATGCATCCTCTCGCACGTGTTTTTGCTCGACTAGCCATGCGCATCCCAAAAAACCTGCGCATGCGCATCCCAAAAAACCTGCGCATGCGCATCCCACAAAACCTGCGCATGCGCATCCCACAAAACCTCGCACGTGTTTTTACTCGACTAGCCTGCGGGATGCATCCTCTCGCACGTGTTTTTACTCGACTAGCCTGCGGGATGCATCCTCTCGCACGTGTTTTTACTCGACTAGCCTGCGGGATGCATCCTCTCGCACGTGTTTTTGCTCGACTAGGCATGCGCATCCCAAAAAACCTGCGCATGCGCATCCCAAAAAACCTGCGCATGCGCATCCCACAAAACCTCGCACGTGTTTTTACTCGACTAGCCTGCGGGATGCATCCTCTCGCACGTGTTTTTACTCGACTAGCATGCGGGACGCATCCTCTCGCACGTGTTTTTACTCGACTAGCCTGCGGGATGCATCCTCTCGCACGTGTTTTTACTCGACTAGCCTGCGGGATGCATCCTCTCGCACGTGTTTTTACTCGACTAGCCTGCGGGATGCATCCTCTCGCACGTGTTTTTACTCGACTAGCCTGCGGGATGCATCCTCTCGCACGTGTTTTTACTCGACTAGCCTGCGGGATGCATCCTCTCGCACGTGTTTTTGCTCGACTAGCCTGCGGGATGCATCCTCTCGCACGTGTTTTTGCTCGACTAGGCATGCGCATCCCAAAAAACCTGCGCATGCGCATCCCAAAAAACCTGCGCATGCGCATCCCACAAAACTTGCGCATGCGCATCCCACAAAACCTCGCACGTGTTTTTACTCGACTAGCCTGCGGGAAGCATCCTCTCGCACGTGTTTTTACTCGACTAGCATGCGGGACGCATCCTCTCGCACGTGTTTTTACTCGACTAGCCTGCGGGATGCATCCTCTCGCACGTGTTTTTACTCGACTAGCCTGCGGAAAGCATCCTCTCGCACGTGTTTTTACTCGACTAGCCTGCGGGATGCATCCTCTCGCACGTGTTTTTACTCGACTAGCCTGCGGGAAGCATCCTCTTGCACGTGTTTTTACTCGACTAGCCTGCGGGATGCATCCTCTCGCACGTGTTTTTACTCGACTAGCCTGCGGGAAGCATCCTCTTGCACGTGTTTTTACTCGACTAGCCTGCGGGATGCATCCTCTCGCACGTGTTTTTACTCGACTAGCATGCGGGACGCATCCTCTCGCACGTGTTTTTACTCGACTAGCCTGCGGGATGCATCCTCTCGCACGTGTTTTTACTCGACTAGCCTGCGGGAAGCATCCTCTTGCACGTGTTTTTACTCGACTAGCCTGCGGGATGCATCCTCTCGCACGTGTTTTTACTCGACTAGCCTGCGGGATGCATCCTCTCGCACGTGTTTTTACTCGACTAGCCTGCAGGATGCATCCTCTCGCACGTGTTTTTACTCGACTAGCCTGCGGGATGCATCCTCTCGCACGTGTTTTTGCTCGACTAGCCATGCGCATCCCAAAAAACCTGCGCATGCGCATCCCACAAAACCTGCGCATGCGCATCCCACAAAACCTCGCACGTGTTTTTACTCGACTAGCCTGCGGGATGCATCCTCCCGCACGTGTTTTTACTCGACTAGCCTGCGGGATACATCCTCTCGCATGTGTTTTTGCTCGACTAGCCTGCGGGATGCATCCTCTCGCACGTGTTTTTACTCGACTAGCCTGCGGGATGCATCCTCTCGCACGTGTTTTTACTCGACTAGCCTGCGGGAAGCATCCTCTTGCACGTGTTTTTACTCGACTACCCTGCGGGATGCATCCTCTCGCACGTGTTTTTGCTCGACTAGCCATGCGCATCCCAAAAAACCAGCGCATGCGCATCCCACAAAACCTGCGCATTCGCATCCCACAAAACCTCGCACGTGTTTTTGCTCGACTAGCCTGCGGGATGCATCCTCTCGCACGTGTTTTTGCTCGACTAGCCTGCGGGACGCATCCTCTCGCACGTGTTTTTACTCGACTAGCCTGCGGGAAGCATCCTCTCGCACGTGTTTTTACTCGACTAGCCTGCGGGATGCATCCTCTCGCACGTGTTTTTACTCGACTAGCCTGCGGGAAGCATCCTCTTGCACGTGTTTTTACTCGACTACCCTGCGGGATGCATCCTCTCGCACGTGTTTTTGCTCGACTAGCCATGCGCATCCCAAAAAACCTGCGCATGCGCATCCCACAAAACCTGCGCATGCGCATCCCACAAAACCTCGCACGTGTTTTTACTCGACTAGCCTGCGGGATGCATCCTCTCGCACGTGTTTTTACTCGACTACCCTGCGGGATGCATCCTCTCGCACGTGTTTTTGCTCGACTAGCCATGCGCATCCCAAAAAACCTGCGCATGCGCATCCCACAAAACCTGCGCATGCGCATCCCACAAAACCTCGCACATGTTTTTACTCGACTAGCCTGCTGGATGCATCCTCTCGCACGTGTTTTTACTCGACTAGCCTGCAGGAATCATCATCTCGCACGTGTTTTTACGCGACTAGCCTGCGGGATGCATCCTCTCGCACGTGTTTTTGCTCGACTAGCCATGCGCATCCCAAAAAACCTGCGCATGCGCATCCCAAAAAACCTGCGCATGCGCATCCCACAAAACCTGCGCATGCGCATCCCACAAAACCTCGCACGTGTTTTTACTCGACTAGCCTGCGGGATGCATCCTCTCGCACGTGTTTTTACTCGACTAGCCTGCGGGATGCATCCTCTCGCACGAGTTTTTACTCGACTAGCCTGCGGGATGCATCCTCTCGCACGTGTTTTTGCTCGACTAGCCTGCGGGATGCATCCTCTCGCACGTGTTTTTGCTCGACTAGGCATGCGCATCCCAAAAAACCTGCGCATGCGCATCCCAAAAAACCTGCGCATGCGCATCCCACAAAACTTGCGCATGCGCATCCCACAAAACCTCGCACGTGTTTTTACTCGACTAGCCTGCGGGATGCATCCTCTCGCACGTGTTTTTACTCGACTAGCCTGCGGGATGCATCCTCTCGCACGTGTTTTTGCTCGACTAGCCATGCGCATCCCAAAAAACCTGCGCATGCGCATCCCACAAAACCTCGCACGTGTTTTTACTCGACTAGCCTGCGGGATGCATCCTCTCGCACGTGTTTTTACTCGACTAGCCTGCGGAATGCATCCTCTCGCACGTGTTTTTGCTCGACTACCCTGCGGGATGCATCCTCTCGCACGTGTTTTTCCTCGACTAGCCATGCGCATCCCAAAAAACCTGCGCATGCGCATCCCACAAAACCTGCGCATGCGCATCCCACAAAACCTCGCACGTGTTTTTACTCGACTAGCCTGCGGGATGCATCCTCTTGCACGTGTTTTTACTCGACTAGCCTGCGGGATTCATCCTCTCGCACGTGTTTTTGCACGACTAGCCTGCGGGAAGCATCCTCTCGCACGTGTTTTTACTCGACTAGCCTGCGGGATACATCCTCTCGCACGTGTTTTTGCACGACTAGCCTGCGGGATGCATCCTCTCGCACGTGTTTTTGCTCGACTAGCCTGCGGGATGCATACTCTCGCACGTGTTTTTGCTCGACTAGCCTGCGGGACGCATCCTCTCGCACGTGTTTTTACTCGACTAGCCTGCGGGATGCATCCTCTCGCACGTGTTTTTACTCGACTAGCCTGCGGGAAGCATCCTCTTGCACGTGTTTTTACTCGACTAGCCTGCGGTATGCATCCTCTCGCACGTGTTTTTACTCGACTAGCCTGCGGGAAGCATCCTCTCGCACGTGTTTTTACTCGACTAGCCTGCGGGATGCATCCTCTCGCACGTGTTTTTACTCGACTAGCCTGCGGGAAGCATCCTCTTGCACGTGTTTTTACTCGACTAGCCTGCGGGATGCATCCTCTCGCACGTGTTTTTACTCGACTAGCCTGCGGGATGCATCCTCTCGCACGTGTTTTTACTCGACTAGCCTGCAGGATGCATCCTCTCGCACGTGTTTTTACTCGACTAGCCTGCGGGATGCATCCTCTCGCACGTGTTTTTGCTCGACTAGCCATGCGCATCCCAAAAAACCTGCGCATGCGCATCCCACAAAACTTGCGCATGCGCATCCCACAAAACCTCGCACGTGTTTTTACTCGACTAGCCTGCGGGATGCATCCTCTCGCACGTGTTTTTACTCGACTAGCCTGCGGGATGCATCCTCTCGCACGTGTTTTTGCTCGACTAGCCATGCGCATCCCAAAAAAACCTGCGCATGCGCATCCCAAAAAACCTGCGCATGCGCATCCCACAAAACCTCGCACGTGTTTTTACTCGACTAGCCTGCGGGATGCATCCTCTCGCACGTGTTTTTACTCGACTACCCTGCGGGATGCATCCTCTCGCACGTGTTTTTGCTCGACTAGCCATGCGCATCCCAAAAAACCTGCGCATGCGCATCCCACAAAACCTGCGCATGCGCATCCCACAAAACCTCGCACATGTTTTTACTCGACTAGCCTGCTGGATGCATCCTCTCGCACGTGTTTTTACTCGACTAGCCTGCAGGAATCATCATCTCGCACGTGTTTTTACGCGACTAGCCTGCGGGATGCATCCTCTCGCACGTGTTTTTGCTCGACTAGCCATGCGCATCCCAAAAAACCTGCGCATGCGCATCCCAAAAAACCTGCGCATGCGCATCCCACAAAACCTGCGCATGCGCATCCCACAAAACCTCGCACGTGTTTTTACTCGACTAGCCTGCGGGATGCATCCTCTCGCACGTGTTTTTACTCGACTAGCCTGCGGGATGCATCCTCTCGCACGTGTTTTTACTCGACTAGCCTGCGGGATGCATCCTCTCGCACGTGTTTTTACTCGACTAGCCTGCGGGATGCATCCTCTCGCACGTGTTTTTACTCGACTAGCCTGCGGGATGCATCCTCTCGCACGTGTTTTTACTCGACTAGCCTGCGGGATGCATCCTCTCGCACGTGTTTTTACTCGACTAGCCTGCGGGATGCATCCTCTCGCACGTGTTTTTGCTCGACTAGCCTGCGGATGCATCCTCTCGCACGTGTTTTTGCTCGACTAGGCATGCGCATCCCAAAAAACCTGCGCATGCGCATCCCAAAAAACCTGCGCATGCGCATCCCACAAAACTTGCGCATGCGCATCCCACAAAACCTCGCACGTGTTTTTACTCGACTAGCCTGCGGGAAGCATCCTCTCGCATGTGTTTTTACTCGACTAGCATGCGGGACGCATCCTCTCGCACGTGTTTTTACTCGACTAGCCTGCGGGATGCATCCTCTCGCACGTGTTTTTACTCGACTAGCCTGCGGAAAGCATCCTCTCGCACGTGTTTTTACTCGACTAGCCTGCGGGATGCATCCTCTCGCACGTGTTTTTACTCGACTAGCCTGCGGGAAGCATCCTCTTGCACGTGTTTTTACTCGACTAGCCTGCGGGATGCATCCTCTCGCACGTGTTTTTACTCGACTAGCCTGCGGGAAGCATCCTCTTGCACGTGTTTTTACTCGACTAGCCTGCGGGATGCAT